>NW_006921699.1:8445609-8447718 GCF_000298275.1 Orycteropus afer afer | reverse complement strand
CCCAACCTTCCTTCCGAGGAGTGGCTGGTGGGTTTGAACCGCCAGCCTTCTGGTTAGCAGTCAAGTGCCTTAGCCACTATGCTACCAGAGCTTGGTATTTTCAATAGCCTCATATGCATGTGAAAGCTGGACAATGAACAAGGAAGATTGAAGAAGAGTTGATGCTTTTCAGTTGTGGTTTTGACAAAGAATACTAAAAGTACCATGGACTGCCAGAAGAATGAACAAATCTGTGCTGGAAGAAGTACAGCTGGAATGCTCCTTGGCAGCAAGAATGGCCAGACTTCATCTGACCTACCTTGGTCATGTTGTCAAAAGGTACCATACCCTGGAGAAGAATATCATGCTTGGTAAACTGGAGGGTCAACAAAAAAGAGGAGGGCCCTCAACAAAATGGATTGATACAGTGGCTACAACAAAGTGGTCTTAGGCATAGCAAGGATTGTGAGGCTGGCACAGGACCAGACAATGTTTCATTCTGTTGTATTTAGGGTCACTATGAGTTGGAGCTGACTTGACAGCACCTAATAACAACAACAACACACCATTTTCCACAGTGGTTGTACGATTTTATAGTCTCATCATCAGTGTATGTGAAGGTTCCAGCTCTCTACATCCTCACAAGCATTGTTGTTTTTTTGTTTTTGTTTTTGTTTTTTTAACTTTGCTAGTAAAGTTAGGATGAGGTGATTTCTCATTGTTGTTTTGATTTGTATCTCTCTAGTGGCTAATGAAGGAGCTTTGGTAGCCTTTCGGGGGTCTTTTTCTTGGTTCCCAACAGAAACCCAAGGAGGGGTTGCTATGAGTCAGATCCAACTTGATGGCCTTGTGGTTGGTTTTTGGTTTGGTAGTGGCTAATGATTGTGAACATTTTTCCTCGTGTTTGTTGGCCACCTGAATGTCTTCTTTGGTGAAGGTCTGTTCATGTCCTCTAACCATTTTTTTAAAATTGGACTAACTGCCTTTTTGTTTTTGAAGTATTGAAGTTTTCTATAAATCTTAGAATGTACTTTTCTATGCATAAAAAACATTAAAAAAAAAACACTTCCAGATATACTAGAACATCTTTTAATGTAATTATACAGTAGTAATAATAATGTTTTGATGAACTTTGTAAAGTAACTCCTGTTTTTTTTTACATATAGATATAATGAACCATTGTATGAACCTCAAATTTTTAATATAATAGGATTTACAGTGGTTGGTATCTAACTACAGGTGGTTCCACAATCAACAATAAGCTGGGGACTGCCTGCACAGAACTTAAGAGCATGATATAACACCAATATGAATAGATGGCTGGTTGGAGCAAATTAGAGAGTCTAGATGCATGTTGCACATTGGAAACTGTGCGTGGGAGCTACACTGGGAAGAGTAGCCCTCAGTCCATGGTATGAGAATCCAGGATTTGCTTAGGAAAGAAACAAGAAGAGAGGTCCAGAACAGTCTGCTAGAAATAACCCTCTTTACAGAAGAAGGCCATAACCTGAGGGCAGTTCATCTATTGGGACTTGCCCCAGCCCACTTGATTGGGAAATACTGATCTAGAAATAACTATTTGATTAAGTAACTAATGCTAGAGGATTCTCATTACTAGTTATCTCTTGGTTGTTTAGAGAAAAAGCAGAATGGGTTTTACTTAGAAATTTAGTGCATGGGGGGGAGGGTGTTGGTTACACTGCACTAAGGATTTCTAGAAAAAATAATCATTCAGTTTTATTCCCAGAGAAATAATCCATGACACATGAACTTTCATAAAAAAAAAAAATTAAAATGTCAGACTTTATCTTTGGAACAAAATAAATGGTTGAGTATTGTCTTTGTCATTTATTATGAAATGTGTTATCTATGTTATCATGGTAATCATTTTCCTCTCTAATCTTTTTTATATTTAAAATACATGAGTAATTAATTTCTGTGTTTGGTGCATTTCCTCTGAAGGAGTTAATTTGCATACTTAACTTTAGATGTTGAAAGAAATCCTAGAAGCTAAACCTCAAAAGTTGTAGCAACTTGGCCTAGATAAGCATCAGCTGTTTAAAGAGTGCTTTGCACTTCATAGTTAGTATTTAATGCTCTTTTTTTTTTTTTTTTTTTTTTATTGTGATT
>NW_006921699.1:8442035-8445135 GCF_000298275.1 Orycteropus afer afer | reverse complement strand
GATCCAACTCAATGCCAGTAGTTTGTTTTTTTGGTTTGGTATTTGGTATTTAATAAATAAATTAAATAAATTTAATACATTTTTACTAAGTTAAATTTAATTAATCCTTTATGTAATTAATATTTCTTGGGCACCTAAAATAGATTATACCCTAAGAATTAAACAATGAACAAAAGAATTATCCTTTCTGCCTTCCTAGAGATTAATTCTACTAGTAAAAGTAGACACTAAAAAAATAAACAAATATATACAGATTGCAATGGTTCCTGTGGGCAGGGAAGGCCTCCTAGAGGAGGTAGCATTTGACCAAAGACCTAGAGGTTGAGGATGACTCTATGGCAGAGCTGAGGAAGAGTATTCCAGGCAGAGAGCTTAGCAAGGGTGAAGTCTGTCCTGGGGCTGGCAATAGAAAGAAACCAATGTGACTGGATATGAGTTAAGGGGGAGAGTAAAGCATGATGAGTCTGAAAAGGGATACAGGGACAAGACTAGACAAAATTTCCAAATGAAAATGCAAGAAATTCCTGAGACAACTATTCTGGAAAGAACATTCTTATCCTTCCATTAAGAAGGACTGGGTGATCCACTCCCAGATTTCTTTTCTCTGTGTGTAGTGGTGGTGGCTGAGAATATTGTTGTTGTTGTTGTTGTTTGCTGTCGAGTCGGCCCCGACTCATAGCGACCCCTCCTTGGGTTTCCGAGGCAGTATCACTACGGAAGTAGGATTGCCCAACCTTCCTTCCGAGGAGTGGCTGGTGGGTTTGAACTGCCAGCCTTCTGGTGAGCAGTCAAGTGCCTTAGGCACTATGCTACCAGAGCTCCTCCCGCTGAGAATATTAGTGAGTATTAATGATTGTAAAAAGGAGCCTTGTTGGTGCAACAATTAAGTGCTTGACAGCAAACTAAAAGATCAGAAGTTCGAACCCACCCAGCTGTTTGCAGGAGAAAAGATGACTGTCTGCTCCCATAAGCTTATAGCCTAGAAAACCTATGGAGCAGTTTTACTCTATCACATGGGATTGCTGTGAGTCTAAATCAACTCAATGGCATGTACACAACAATAAAAATCTAAAGAAACCTGCCCAAAGAGCGCCAACTTCAACTGATTACTTTTCCCTGCACCAGTATTTAGGGGTGAGGCATTTGACTGCTAACCAGAAGACTAGAGGGTCAAACCCACCAGACACTCCTCAGAAGGAAGATTGGGTGATCTACTTCCATAGTGATACCACCTCGGAAAACCAAGGAGGGGTTACTATGAGTCGGATCTGACTCGGCAGCAGTGAGTTTAGAGATTTTTTTTAGGGAGGGTGGGTGATCCAGGAACAGCTGGTTAGACCAGGCCCTGATCTGGGGAGAAAGGGATATGAGCTCATTCACTTTTCCCCTGATATCAATCCTAGTAAACTGGGGCTTCTTGAGATATCTCTAACCAAAGGTAGCTGGATTCACCAAGAGAAGGCCTTTGGCTCATGGGGTCATCAAGCTCACACCATAGAGAAGTATGGAAAAAGAAGAGCTTCCACTATTTCAGAAAATCTGGTCACTAATGACTCCAAAGTCCCTATTTCTTTCCCCTTTGCACAGAGACCTAAGCTGCAGATGGATATTGGGAGAAGAGACACTTGAGCCACCACCAATGTCTAGCTCTACCCTTCCTAGGCCTGGAAGATAATAGACAGTATCTTTTGAATATGAAGAGGTGGTGTGTGAACTAGTCCAGAGGTCCACAGATTTTTCTGTGAAGGGCCAGATAGTAAATATTTTAGATTTTATGGGTCACATACAATTTGTGTCTCACATTTTTCTTTGTTTTTGCTTTTTACAACTCTTTAAAAATGTAAAAAAAAAACAGATTTAAGAAGGCATTGATTAGCTAATTGGAATTTTTCAAATATTATATCTGCCTTTGGCCCACTGGGAATATATGTTGGTTACTTAATAAATGAAATAAATTTAATAAAGTTTTACAAAGTTAAATATGTTAGTCATTCATTTATTTAACCATTAATTCTTGGTTGTTGTATTCTTCTTATAACTTTCTACTGTTGCTTTCATTTGTTATTGTTTTTATGATTATTTTCTATCTATACAAGATGTTAGTGTCACCATTGCCATAATTCTTTGTCCATTTTTTGGTGCTATTAAAGCTGCTACCATTACTTCTATGTCAAATTGGGACACAGGGAGAAGGTCTCATAGACTTCTGTCCCCTTTTTCAGAAAAGTAAGAGAATTCTACATATGTTGCATGTCACATGGTTAGCTCCAGAATCAAGAGAGGCTGAAAAAGTGGTAGGTGCATTTTCACCTGAGCCGATCAAGGTTCTATCAGCAAGAAATGGGCATAGACTCCAAAAATAAAAGTAAAGTTCAGCAAGACAGAAGACAAATGCCAGTGAGATTGAAGAGATTGGAACTCTCATACACTGCTAGTGAGACTGTAAAATGGTACAACTACTGTGGAAAACAGTATAGTGCTTCCTTAAAAAGCTGGAAATAGAAACACAATTTGATCCAACAATCCCACTAATAGGAATATATGCTAAAGAGATGAGATCCTGGTCAGGAATAGATATATGCATACCCATGTTCATCATAGCACTATTTCCAATAGCAAAGAGATGGAAACAACCTAAGTGCCCATGAACAGATGAATAGATAACCAAACTATGGTACATTCACACAATGGAGTACTATGCAACATTAAAGAATAATGAAGAATACATGAAACATCTCAAAACAGGGATGGACTTGAAGGAGATTATGCTGATTGAAATAAGTCAGTCACAGAAGGACAAATATTGTATGAGCCCATAATTATAAAAAGTCAAGGAAAGGTTTACAAAGGAAAAGAAATTTTCTTTGTTGGTTACCAGGGATTGGGGGTGGGTGGGTGGGAAATAGATGGATAGTTAAGAGACAGGTGTTGATATGTTGTTGTTGTTGTTATGTGCCATTGAGTCAGACCTGACTCATAGAGACCCCTCCTTCAGTTTCTGAGGCAGTGTCACTACGGAAGTAGATCGCCCCATCTTCCTTCCGAGGAGTGGCTGGTGGGTTTGAACTGCCAGCCTTCTGGTTAGCAGTCAAGTGTCTTA
>NW_006921699.1:8433136-8441310 GCF_000298275.1 Orycteropus afer afer | reverse complement strand
TATCACTACGGAAGTAGGATTGCCCAACCTTCCTTCCGAGGAGTGGCTGGTGGGTTTGAACCGCCAGCCGTCTGGTTAGCAGGCAAGTGTCTTAGCCAATATGCTACCAGAGCTCCAAAAATATTGTTGTACATCTTACTTCATTCAGTACATAGTGACTGGAGACTTAAAAGCTTGCAAGCAGCCATCTAAGATACAATTATTGGTCTCTCCTTTTCTAGAGCAAAGAAGAATGAGGAAAATCAAAGACATATGGAAACAGTTAGTCCAAAGAACTAATGGACCATGAGACCTCAGCCTTCACGACCCTGAGACCAGAAGAACAAGATGGTGCCTGGCTACCAATGCCAACTACTCAGAAAGGGGCCAAAATTGAAGATCCTGGGTAGAATAGAAGAGCAAAAATGTGGAACAAAATTTAAAAATATAAAAGAAAGGCTAGGTTTACTGGTTGACTAGAGACTGGGGGAACCCCCATGACTATGACCTCTAGTCACCCTTCAGACCTGAAATTGGGCCCATTCCCATGGCTTAACTCTCAGCCAAGCAATAGACAGACCTATGAGCCAGACACCTACACCAGGGAAATGCACTCCTTAGAACATGGGACCATGGGAAATCAGAAAGGCAGTATTTGTACAGAGAGAAATGTAGGGATGCAGGAATGCATAGGCAAGAAGAACACAAGGAAAAGGTAAGCAAGGGAAGGAAGTGGAATGAGAGCTATTACAGCATGGGGAATACAATCAGTGCAACAAAACAATATGTGTATGAACTGTAAATGTAAAATGAATCTGTTTTGTAATATTTCACCCAAATAATAATAATAATAATAATAATAACTCACTGCCATTGAGTCAGATCTGACTCATAGCGACCCCTCCTTGGGTTTCTGAGGTGGTATCTCTACAGAAATAGATTGCCCAGTCTTCCTTCCAAGGAGTGGTTGGTGGGTTTGAACCACCAACCTTCTGGTTAGCAGTCAAATGCCTCAGGCACTACACCACCAGAGCTCCCATCCGACTCATAGTGAGCCTATGTATAACAGAACAGAACACTGCCTGGTCTTGTACCATCCTCACAACCCTTGTTATACCTGAGCCCATCATTGCAGATACTGTGTCAATCTGTCTTGTTGAGGGTCTTACCCTTTCTCACTACTCCCCACTTTACCAAGCATGATATCCTTCTCCAGAAAATAGTCCCTTCTGACAACATGGCCAAAATAGGTGAGACGAAGTCGGGTCATTCTTGCTTCTAAGGAGAATTCCAGCTGCTCTCCTTCCAGGACAGATTTGTTGGTTCTTCTGGCAGCATATGGTATTTTCAGTATTCTTTGGCAACACCACAATTCAAAGGCATCATCTCTTCTTTGTTCTTCCTTATTCATTGTCCAGGTTTCACGTGCATATGAGGTAATTGAAAACACCATGGTTTGGGATAATCACATCTTAGTCTTCAAAGTGATATTTTTGTCTTGTATGTAGTGGTGAGAAAATCACACGAGCTTATCCCTGTTGGCCACTATAGCTCAAAGTCGAGATAAAGATGTCTTACCTTTTGTATCTTGAGTATAAGAAGATATATTTTTCTCACCTGTATATTCCTCCAAATATGTACCCTAAGCTATTTTGAAAACTTATAAAATCCCAGCTTATGTGTACCTTTCCTACTATTTCAAAAACAACTTCAAAATAGTACCTTAATTCAACAAGCAATTATTGGGAGCACACTATGCCTCAAATTCCTTCTTAAGTGGTGAGAATATAGGAGTAAAATTTACCCACAAGGCCCTGTCCTCGTGGAGCATGTATCCTGGTGGGAAAGGTTGACACGAACACTCAGGAAAGAAGGCAGGCAGGGGACTTAAGTGCCATACCCAAAAGCCTGACTTCTGGGGTTGAACTGAGATTCTGCTGCTTTCTTCCTGGTTATACAGCTTTGGGTAAATTATTTACTTTTCTGCACCTTAATTTCCTCATCTGTAAAATGAAGATAAGAATACTACTTGCTATTATTATCAGGACTACAGTGAGGTTAATACAGCATACAGATTGCTTTCTGGCCATAGTGACAATCACAGCCCCATTAAAGGGCTGAGAATGTAAGATACAGAGAGTGCTTTAAAAGGTAAAACCAACCAACCAAACAAAGGCCTCACTGCCATGGAGTCAATTCTGACTCACAGAGACCCCCACTGGGTTTTCAAGGCTGTAAAGCTTTATGGAAGCAGACTACCACATCTTTCTTCTGTGGAGCAGCTGGTGGGTTTGAACTACTGGCATTTTGGTTAGCAGTCAACTGTCTTAACCACTATACCACCAGAGCTCCTTCAAAGGTAAAACTTGGATGGTAAATAGTACCTACCTCATTTGGTGGTTACATGGAATAATTCACATAAAGTGTTTAGAACTATGGCTGGCATATAGTAAATAGCTATTATCCTATTTCAAGAACTGAGTTTTTACTTGATGTCACCCAGTGGTCCACAAATTCTTGAACAGTAATAAGGAATCCTCAAGGACACTTCTGCAGGCACTGTTGCTGCACTAAGGGTGTTTTTTTCTCCTTCAGTTGTTGTATTGTTGTTGGGTGCCATGGAGTTGGCTCTAACCCATAGCGACACTGTGTACAACAGAATGAAGCAGAGCTTCCAGACTAAGACAGACTAGGAAGAAGGACAGGGACATCCACTTCTGAAGCAATTGCTACTGAAAACCTTATGAATTAACAGTGTAACATTGCTCTCCTTCAGAGACTAGTACAAAAAACTACCTCACAGATGTCTTTGTATGAGTTGGAGAATCTGGTCCCAGGCATAAAAGACATTTTTACAACTGGAGGATAAAGTAGTAAGACTGAGGTTGCAATCACTAAGAGAAAAACCCAAAAGACAGAAGAGATCTATCCTAACATCACTTGTCTCCCTCACCCCGCAGCCCCCACCCCCGTCATGTGAGCACCCATGACTAGCTATTATATCACCATTTCCAATAATGTCAAGGGGGAAAATACAGACCTGGCCTTTCATGGAAACTACTCTAATTCTCACAACCAGAATCCTTGCCTTAAAAAAAAAAAAAAAAAAAAAAAACTATGGTTTTAAAGTCTTTAACCTTTCCTATAGCATTGCAGTACTTTTTGAAGACAATCTTTTCTGAAGATTTGCTTTTTCTCTGTAAGTTTGGGTCACTTGATACTGGAAAAAGAAATCAAACTGAGTCACAGAGGAAAAGTGGGCCCTTGGTATCAGTTTGATGCTAGGGTTTTCCCATGTTTGAAAGGGAGCTTTAAATACAGCTCGATTCAAAGGTGCCTCCAGGTTGACCTCCTGCCCCTTGCAAAGATGTTGCTGACCACTGTTCTTGCTTCTGCCCTGTTCCTCTCCTCCATGGCTGACAAGATGTGTTTCAGCCCATTGGGGACCGGGTATGTGAACTACCTCATCCAAAAACTGCAGGTAGGTTTTGGAGACGGGTTTGGGCAGAGAAACAGCTGTTGAAAATGTAAATGCAGTATAATAGAGTGAAAAAACTCATCATTTAATATGGTTTCTTGTCTCTTCATCTATGTTAGGAACATCCAGCTTCTACATGCAGCTGCAGCACCAATGTGAGTAACTACTCTTAAGAACTTTCTTAAACAATTTTCATGTTCACTTCTGGAATCTTTACTGTGAAAATTCTCTCTTGCAGGTGACCAATTGTTTGTGTCTTCCCATCCCTTCTGTAAGTATAGTAAAAGAATAAAACTTTGATCTTGTTTCCAAGTAAAAATCAGTTGCTTTATTTGCTTTTTTAAGTCATAAAGTGTTAGTAACTGCAACTGTTACAGATTAATATTTCCTTTTAAAACCAGACTTTTGAAACTCTAGACTATATAAATTGCTAAGTCTCTAGAGAAATTTGAACACATTTCAAAATTTTAAAAGCAAGCTGGACTATCTTTTTAGATTAGTGGCATGTATCCAATGAAATAAAAATGGAATGAAGATCACAATAAATTATATAGTTCATATCATATTACTTTCTAACCGATTTGCTGTATCTTTAGGGTTCTATAACAATGTAAATAAAATGACAACCCTTTATCTTTCATCAGCCATAAACTATGACTCTTCCTGAGTGTCTTCTTGCTTTTCTGTGTGCTATGCATCCTGCCTGCCTGCCTTCCTCCCCTCCTTTTTTTCTTCTTCCTTCCTTGCTCTCTTCCTATATAATTTAGCATGGCCATCACATACTTAAGGAGCCCTGGTAGCATAGTGCCTAAGTCATTTGACTACTAACCAGAAGCTTGGTGGTTCAAACCCACCAGCCACTCTGTGAAAGGAAGTCTGGGCAATCTACTTCCATAAAGATTTGCCCCTTAGAAGCCCAAAGGGGATCTCTATGAGTCAGTGAGTTTTGGTTTTCTGGTATCGCATGCTTTAGGAGCTCTGGTAGTTCTGGTAATAGCTAAAGCATTCATCTGCTAACCAAAAGGTCAGTGGTTAGAACCCACCAGCTGCACCATGGGAGAAAGATGAGACAGTCTGTTTCTGTAAAGATTTACAGCCTTGGAAACCTTATGGAGCAGTTCTTCTCTAAAAATAATGCAAGGTCAGATTACATTGGCTCAATTACAAGTCTCTGAAATAATTCTTTTAGTGATTCCTTCTCATTGTTGGTCCTCTGAATGTTTCTTGTCATAATTCCTCATTATTTACCAGGACAACTGCACTACACCATGCTTTCAGGAGGGGCTGTCCCAGCTGACCAACATCACAATGGAAAGAGAACTCACCCTGAATTTCAATCGGGTGAAAAAAACCATTGAAGCCCTACAGAGGAAAAACTGCCAAGTGAGTTTATTTTCCTATGTGATTTGCTGTGGGTAGTGCTTTTAAAGTGAAGGTTGATGTTAATTTTATTTGAATGAGAAAGAATGATAAGGCTGGAATTGGTAGGTCAAGATTAATCAGGGATATCTAAAAAATTTAATCAGAATCAATAGGATTAAAGAGAGATCTGCCCCCATAAAGCTCATTGTTCCTTCTAATTTGAAAGGGCTTTGAAAAGTGCACTCACACCTACATGGCTATTTACTTCTATCCATTTAATGAATAATGAAAGAACTCATCCTGATTGCAATTAGAAGCTAAACTCTAGCAAATCCAAAGCTATAGTCCCACAACACTAAATTATTCTAGAGACTCAGTTAGCTAACTGAATGGATGTTATAGATGTGGCGGTCTGCTTCTGTAAAGATTTACAGCCTTGGCTATGCTGTGCAGCAGTTCTATTGTGTCCTATAGGGACACTTGGTAGTAGTGGGTTTGGTTTTTTGGTTTTAAGGAGGTATTATCAATAGTGTTGCCATTAGTAGGAATTTGCTTGATGGTGACTGGTTTTTAAGAAGCTACATACAGAGAAGTAGGCCCGGATCACAGGTGGAAGCTTGCTATTAGCCCTCAGTGCCCACCAGCACATCTCCTCTTTAGAGCAAGTGTTCTATCAACACTGACTCTGGTTGGGGAAGAGGGGACCTGTTGACCTCCTCTCAGCACTCTACTTCCTTGAGTATTAGCAAAAATAATGAGACCACAGAAGCCTGATAACCTTTCACTTAGCTATTTAGCTACACATCAAGTAGTGAATATCAGCCTTATTGTCTTTCTACCACCATCAGCATTCAGTTCCAAGTGTTTAATATATACAGTGAAACCTGTAAAGCCGGAACTTGATGAGGCTCTCTTGTTTTTCTATGTCTTGCAAGTTTTCTGCCTTTGACAGGGTGCAATCTTACCACTTTTCTATCACTCTCTATTAGTGAAAAAGATTTGAGTTTTCTTTCTCTGGCAGGTTTCCACATTACACAGGTTCTGGCTTTTACAAGTTTTACTGTACTATACCTACCCTAGGGAAAGCTGTGAAACTTATCACCTTCACTTTATAGCAAAGGAAATTGATGCCAAATGATTTGCCTAAGGCTATATATTTAATAAATGGTAGAGTTGAGATTTGAACCTGGGTTGAGTCTATGTGACTTTAAGTCCCCGCTCTTAATCATTATGCTATAGATGACCTTAGAAGAGAAAACAAAAGAGGTAATGATACAATGTTAGGCTCCAGAGACTTCCATGGAAAAGTCTCCTCTAATGGAGGAATTTAGAACCACTTGATAGGTGTCTGAGTGAATGTGTATGTGTGTGCTTGTGTGTGTGAAAAGACCCACAAAGCCAACCACCTACACTGTCAACACATAATGTTAGCCCTGGTCCTCCACATCCATTTACTGTAGGTTTCAAACCCCTTCCTATCCATCCTGTTCCCCACCAACACCCTCAACACCCTGCTGGGCTCTGGCCAGGGTAGTTCCTGGAACTGCTGGATTTGACAATGTTTTAGTCACTCTGTCCTTGTCAACTTTTATTCCCACAGACTTTCTCCTGTGAACAGCCATGCAACCACATCACATCAGGCAACACACTGACATTTCTGAAACGTCTCCTGGAAACTTTCCAGAAAGAATATGTGTTAAGCAGAGAATGAATATGAAATATTATTTATCCTATTTATTGAATTTAAAATACCACCTCTTTAAGTTGTCACAATTTAAAAAACAAAGTAACCTAAATTAAAACTATTTGTAATAATTTGCTTAAAATTTTATGTTTTTTTTATTTTGGAATAAATATATATGAAAAAAAATGCAAGCTGATCTTTAGATGTTTTTCTTTTCTTACTACCTAAAATGAAGAAATCTACAAACACTGTCAATAGGCAGAATGGGTCAATACTTCTGAGGATAATCAGACTTTTCATCCTACATAGTTGTGAATGCTCACATATGCAGCAGGGGTTGTAGGGTTCACGGCTATGAAGTGAGTATGCGAGGTCCTGGATGGCACAAATGGTCTGCTCTTGGTTATTAACTGAAAGGGTAATAGTTTGAACCCACACAGCATCTCCAAGGAAGAAAGGCCTGGTGATCTGCTCTGTAAAGATTATATCTAAGAAAATTCCATGGAGCACAGTTCTACTCTGAAACACATGAGGACACCATGGGTTGGCATCAACTCCACAGCAGTGGGGTTGGCTTTGGTTGCAAGGACACCCTGGAGGCTTCTGCTAGAGGAGGTGCTGAGCAGGTCTGAGGTCTCACTGAGGGGCTGGATACCTAAGACACCAACCATGCACTGGAGTTGGGAGCAGGCAGCACTTTGATGAGTCCAGGAGACGGGAGATAGTCTATTCAATAATGTGGATGTGTTCAAAGTTAGGAGAGGAAAGTGCTTGAAGTTAAACCAGGAAAAGTGTTCCGGAACAGATCCCTTGGGGTCATAGCATAAAGCAGAGAAGTCCTGAGATCAAACACAGCCATCTACTTTCCCAACATGTGCCATGAACTCCCACACATGCTAGACCCAGTGTCGAGTGAGGAATATACCTAAATGACCTTTGAACTAGGCTGTCTGGGTGGCATAGTGTGGTTGCAGCTATCTATCTCACCTTAATTCTGCAACTTGCCCCTCCTCCCTATACTACTGGCTTCTTTTCCACAATAATTCTTAACTTCTCAGACTCTTTCTTATTTATTAATATATCATGTTTATTGCCTGCCTCCCCCTGCTCAAATGCCAGCTCCCTGAGGACAGAGAACATAGGCATTCTAAGTGCCTCTACTGCACCTAGAAGAGAGCAGGTGCTCCATAAATATTGTCTGAATGGATGAAAGAATAAACTGGCATCTAAGTCAGAAGTGTGCAAGACTGGGGAAGAGACAGGACCCAGAACATACTACAGGTGCTCAGAAAAGGCTCCTTACAAACACCCCAACGCAGAAACACCCCAAGGCAAGACTAGCCAGTTGGGAGAGGGAAGACTGCCCACACCCTCTCTGTTTGTCCTCTTTGGCTTTCTGTGATGGGCAGGTGGAGGTAGGACTAAGGTTAGGATCAGGTAGTCTGACATCAGAATGGCCCTCTCCCACTACATGAAGCTTGGGAACAGCTGGCTGCTTTTATAAAGTCCGCACTGGAGGAAGCTACCTTGGAGGAGAATTTCTTTTGACCAAAATCAAACCCACTGCTGTCATGTCGATTCTGACTCACAACAACCCTATATGTCTGCTTCTATAAAGATTTACAGCCTTGGAAACCCTATGGGCAGTTTTTTGTTTTTGTTTTTGTTTTT
>NW_006921699.1:8428484-8432536 GCF_000298275.1 Orycteropus afer afer | reverse complement strand
TCTTTCTTCTTGATGAGGAGAGACCCATTGTTGCATCTGGATGGCAGCTTCCTAGCTTTTAAGGTCCCAGTCGCTACTCGCCAAAGTGGTAGGTGGAACAATGTTTTGTATAGTATGTTATGCCAATTGAGTTTGATGTCCCCTGCGACTATGGTCCCAAGCCCTATGGGCAGTTTTGCTCTATGCTATAGGGTTGCTATGTACTGTCAAGATTACAATTGCTCTCCTTGCCAAGCGGGCTAGACTTGACTTGGACACTTTTGATCACAATAAAATGGACAGCCCAGAGCACCAAGAGACAGAGAACCTCAAAGGGCAGAGAGATGAGCCTTGAGACTTGATGCCACAGGTTAATCACCAGTGCAGCTGGGTGGTTTCCCTTAGCCTTTCTGCAAAAATCTTTCTTTTTTTCTGCAAAGGAAGAGTTGAGGGGCCAGCAGTGAGACAGGTGTAATTACTTTCTTTGACATGCTAGGAGAGTTGATGTTTATCAAGAAGACAACCTGGAAAAAGGGAAGAAGATGAATAGAACTTAGTATTTATTTGTCCCTAAGTCGCCCCCTTGGGCCTGGAGTTGATCTCAGTCCTGTGGCTTAACTCTCAGACAAACAATGGACAGGCCTATGAGCTGAACGCTTGTACCAGGAAGATGCACTCCTTAGAACAGTCAACCATGGGAGACCAGTAGGGCAGCATTTGCACAGAGAGAAAGGCAGGAATGCATAGGCAAGAAGGATACAGGGAAAGGGTAACCACAGGGAGGAAGTGGGAAGTGAGATGTTACACTGCAGGAAATATAATCAATATCACAAAACAAATTTGTACATGAACTTTTGAAAGTAAAATGCATTTTCTTTGCAAAATTTCACCTAAATCATAATAAAAAGTTTAAAAAAAGGAAAAAAAAAAAAAGAATGGCATTGTTTATGGAATATTCTTTGCTAAAGATTTATAGAATGTCTGATTGGATCCTCACAACAACCCCAGGAGGCAGATATCATGATTATTCCCAGTGCACAAATAAAGGAATTGAGGCCAAGAAAAGCAAATGAAACCCATTGCCACTGAGTTGATTCTGACTCATAATGACCCTGTAGGGCAGAGTAGAACTACCCCCACAGTATTTCCAAGGTTGTAAATCTTTATGGAAGCAGACTGCCTCATTCTTCTTTTGCAGAGCGGTGATAGGTTCGAACTACTGACCTTTTAGTTAGTAGCCCCATGCTTTAACCACAGCGCCACCAGACCTTCTTTGCCACTAGAGCTCCTAGAGAGGTTACAAAACTTGCCCAAGGTCACTCAACTCACAAATGGTAGAGCTAAGATTTGAAATCAGGTATCTGACACTAGAGCCACAATCTTATATCTAACAAACAGGAGGTGGCAGCTCTCAGACAATTCATTGCTAGTGTATAGAACTGTAACTTGTTAGTCAGTTTGTCATACTGTGGTGGTTTGAGAGTTGCCATGAGGCTGGGGGCTATGCCACCAGTGTTTTGAATACCAGCAGGGTCACCCATGGTGGACAGGCTTCAGCAGAACTTTCAGAAAAAGACAAGCAGGGAAGAAGGTCGGGGCTATCCAATTATGAAAAAACTGGCTACTGAAAACATTATGAATAGCAGTGAAACACTGTCTGATATATTACTGGAAAACTTTATGAAGAGCCGTAAAACATTGCTCCTGAAGATGAGCCCTTCTGTTGGAAGGCACTCAAAATATGACTGGGAAATAACTGCCTCCTCAAAGTAGAGTCAACCTTAATGATGTGGACAGACTTCTTGGGATCTTTATTTGCTGATGGGACATGACTCAAAATAGGAGGAAACAGCTGCAAACATTCATTAATAATTGGAACATGGAATATACAAAGTATGGATCTAGGAAAATTGGAAGTTATTCAAAGTGAAACGGAACAGATAAATATTGATATCCTGGACAGCAGTGAATTTTTTTTTTTTTTTTTTTTAAGGCATTCCAAACTAAAACCAAACTCACTGCCCTCAAGTAGAATCTGACTCATAGAGACTCCTCCTTGGATTTCCAAGGTGCAGTATCTCTATGGAAGTAAATTGCCTAGTCTTCCTTCTGAGGAGGGGCTGGTGGGTTTGAACCACAAGTCTTCTGGTTAGCAGTCAAATGCCTTAGCCACTATGCTACCAGAGCTCCCTTTTTAGGCATTAGTGAGCTAAAATGGACTACATTGGCCATTTTGTATCAGAAAATCATGTGATCTACTACTCCAGGAACAACAAATTAAGAGAAATGCAATGGTATTCATCCTTAAAAAGACCATGTCAAGGTCTATCCTGAAATACAATGTTGTCAGTGATAGGATAATATCCATACCCCCACAAAAAAGATCAGTTAATGCAACTATTATTCACATTTGTGTGCCAACCAACAAAGCCGATGATGAAGAAATTGAAGATTTTTCCAACTTCTGCAGTCTGAAATTGACCTAACATGTAATCAAGATGTATGGACAATTATTGGCAATTGGAATGCGAAAGTTGGAAACAAAGAAGAATCATCAGTGGTTGGAAAATAGGGTATTGATGACAGAAATGATGCCACAGATTGCATGATAGAATTTTGCAAGACCAATAACTTATTCATTGCAAATATTTTTTTCCCCAACAATATAAACAGTGGCTATACATGTGGGTTTCACCAGAGGGAATACACAGAAATCAAATCGACTACATCTGTGGAGAGAAGTGATGGAGAAGCTCACTGTTGTCAGTGAAAACAAGGCCAGGAGCTGACTATGGAACAGACCATCAATGCTCATATACACGTTCAGGTTGAAGTTAAAAAAAATTAAAATAAGTCCATGAGAGCCAAAATACAACCTTGATTATACCCTGTCTGAATTTAGAGACCATCTAAAGAATAGATTTGACTCATTGAATACCAGTGACCAAAGACCAGGTGAGTTGGGGAATGACATCATGAACTCCATACATGAAGAAAGCAGTCATTAAAAAGATAAGAAAGAAAGAAAAAAGACCAGAATGGATGTCAGAAGAGACTCTGAAACTTGCTCTTGAACATAGAATAGCAAAAGTGAACAGAAGAAATGCTGAAAAAAAAAAGAACTGAACAGCTTTCAAAGGACAGCTCAATAAGACAAAGTAAAGAATTAAAATGAAATGTGCAAAGACCTGGGGTTAAAAACCAAAAAGGAAGAATATGCTCAGCATTTCTCAAGCTGAAAGAACTGAAGAAAAAAAAATCAGGCCCTGAGTTGAAATATTGAATGATGCAGGAAGCAACAAAAGAACATGGAAGAAATACAAAGTCACTGTACCAAAAAGAATTGGGCTATGTCCAACTATTCCAGGAGATAGATAGCATAAGACCAAGAACCAGATGTATTGAAGGAAGAATTCGGAGCTGCACTGAAAAACCAGGCTCCAGAAATTAACAGACTGGAGAGTTCCAGCAAGATGGCGGACTAGGCAGAAGGACCGCACAGATGCTCTTCAACAAAGAAAAGGGAAACCAATTAACACAGACACAGAAGGTAATCTTGGACCCCTGAGCCTTGAAGGGAAGGATACAAAAGTGGACTAAACCCCAACTAGCAGAAGAATTTGCGTAAAAATACCAAAAAACTAGACACACAGAGCTGCGGTCTGGCAGTGGCCTGAGTGACCCTGACAGCACAGACAACAGGGCTTGGAGATTCCCGAGTGGTAGTAGGTCCTAAGAATTAACCTAAAAATCACCCTGCTAGCCAGGGACTGCACGGAGGACTGTGAATGGTGGCTAGGGAACAAACAGAGAAGGTGAAGAGAAAGGTGGGCTGAGCTGTGGACTTTTGCCAGTCTGGAGAGTGCTGCCATTTTGTAGGTTTAAAAAGGGGCTTGACTATGTTGGATATTTAAAAAGACAGGGCTCTCACAGATTCCTGTGGTGGTAGGACTTAAGAATTAACCTAAAAATCACCCTGCTAGCTGGGGACTGCACAGACTGTGCACAGTGGCTGGGGAACAATTGGAGAAAGTGAAGACAAAGGTGGGCTGAGTTGTGGACTTTTGCTGGTC
>NW_006921699.1:8419086-8424578 GCF_000298275.1 Orycteropus afer afer | reverse complement strand
CATGAGACAAAATATATGTGAACTGCTGTATGGAAAGTGAATTTGCTCTGTAAATCTTCACCCAAATCACAATAAATAAATAAATAAATAGATAGATAAAAAGGAAATTGCAACAAATAGATGCAGCACTGGAGGTGCTTACTCATTTATACCAGGAAATTGGCAAAACAGCTACCTGGCCAACTGACTGAAAGAGATCTATATTTGTGCCCATTCCAAGAACCCAACAAAATGTGGAAATTATCAAATAACATCATCAATAGCACATGCAAGTAAAATGTTCAAGATAATTCAAAAACAATTGCAGCAGTATATGGACAGACAACTTCCAGAAGTTTAAGCTGGATTTAGAAGAGGACGTGGAATAAGGAATATCATTGCTTACCTAAAATGGATCTTGGCTGAAAGCAAAGAATACCAGAAAAATATTTTCCTGTGTTTTATTGACCATGCAAAGCCGTCAAACTATCTGGGTCACACCAAATTATGGATAACATTACAAAGAATAGGAATTCCAGAACACTTAATTGTTGCCATGAGGAGCCGCTACATACACCAAGAGGCTTTCATTTGAACAAGGGGATACTGCATAGTTTAAAATCAGTAAGGGAGTGTATCAGGGTTGTAGCCTTTCACCACGCTTATTCAATCTGTATGCTGAACAAATAATCTGAGAAGCTGGACTATATGCAGAAGAATGTGGCATCAGAATTGGAAGAAGAACCATAAACAATCTGCAGTATGCAGATAACACAACCTTGCTTGGTGAAAGTGAAGATAACTTGAAGCACTTACTGATGAAGATTAAAGACTACAGTCTGCAGTGTGGATTGCACCTCAATGTAAAGAAAACAAAAATTCCCACAAATGAACCAATGAAGAAAAGACTGAAGTGGTCAGGGATTTCTTTTTACTTGGATGTACAATCAACACCCACGAAAGCAGCAGTCAGAGAATCAGACATTGTACTTCACTGGGAAAATCTGCTGCAGAAGACCTCTTTAAAGTGTTGAAGAGCAAAGATGGCACTTTAAAGACTGAGGTGAGCTTACCCCAGGCCAGGGTATTTTCAATCACGTCATATACATGTGAATGCTGGACAATGTATAAGGAAGATGGTAGAAGAGTTGATGTCTTTGAATTGTGGTATTGATGAAGAATACTTAAAATACCATGAACTGCTAGAAGAATCAACAAATCTGTCCTTGGAGAAGTGCAGCTGAATGCTCCTTGGAAGCAAGAATGGCCAGACTTCATCTCACCTACTTTGGGAACTCTGGTGTTATATTGTCTAAGGCATTTGACTGCTAACCAGAAGGCTAGTGGTTCAAACCCACCAGCCACTCCTCGGAAGGAAGGTTGGGCAAGCTACTTCCGTAGTGATATCGCCTCAGAAACCCAAGGAGGAGTCACTACGAGTTGCACCTGACTCAATGGCATTGAGTTTTTGAGTGCTTAATCATGTTGTCAGAAGGGTCCATTCCCTGGAGAAGGATATTATGCTTGCTAAAGTGGAATGTCAGGGAAGAAGGGAAGGCCCTCCACAAAATGCATTGACACAGTGGCTGTGAAAACAGGCTCAAGCACAGCAAGGATTGTGAGGATGGCACAGAACTGGACAGTGTTTCTTTCTGTTGTACATAGACAGAGTCACTATGAGTTGGAGCCAACTAGATGATAGCTAACAACAGCACCACTCATCCTTCAGTACTGTGATGGCTTGCATGCTGCTGTGAGGCTGAAAGATAATTCAAAAATGTTTGCAGCAGTATATTGACAGGGAACTTCCAGAAATGCAAGTTGGATTCAGAAGAGGATGTGGAATAAGGCATATCATTGCTTATATCAGGTGGATCTTGGCTGAAAACAAGGAATACAAGAAAGATGCTTACTTATGTTTTATTGACTATGCACAGGCATCCCACTGTGTGGATCATCACAAATTATAGATAACCTTGTGAAGAATGGGAATTCCAGAACACTTAAGTGTGGTCATGAGGAACTTCTACATAGACCAAAAACAGAACAAGGGGATACTGCAGGATTTAAAATCAGGAACGGTGTGCATCAGTGTTGGATCCATTCACTATACTTATTCAATTTGCATCCTGAGCAAATAATCCGAGAAGCTGCATTATACAAAGAAGAATCATACATCAGGATGGGCAGAAGACTTATTAACAATGTGCAATTTGCTGATGACACAATTTTGCTCAGTGAAAGTGAAGATGACTTGAAGCACTTACTGATGAAGACCAAAGATTACAGTCTTCAGTATGGATTGGCACCACAACATAAAGAAAACAAAAATCTTCACAAATGGACCAATAAGCAACATCGCTATAAATAGAGAAAAGATTTCATTGTACTTGGATCCACAATCAACACCCATGGAAGCAGCAGTCAAGAAATCAGACATCATAATGCACTGGGCAAATGTACTAGAAGGGATCTCTTTAACGTGTTAAAGAGCAAAGAAATCATTTTAAAGACTAAGATCCACCTAACTCAAGCCATAGTATTTTCAATCACCTCATATGCATGTGAAAGATGGACAATGAATAAGGAAGACTGAAGAACTGATGTCTTTAAATTGTGGTGTTGGTGACAAATACTTAAAGACTATGGACTGCCAGAAGAGTGAATAATTCTGTCCAAAAGAAATGTAGCCAGAATGCTCTTTAGAAGTGAGAATAGCCAGACTTCTTCTCACCTACTTTGATCATGTGGTCAGAAGGGACCATTCCTTGGAGAAGAAAATCATGGTTGGCAGCATGGAGGGTCAGTGAAAAAGGAGAAGCCCCTCAAAGAGATGAATTGATACCATGGTTGCAACAACAGGCTCAAACATCAACAGCAAGGATTGTATGGATGTCACAGGGCCAGGCTGTGTTTCATTTTGCTGTACAAAAGGTTGCTGTGAGCTGGAACCAACTTGATGGCACCTAACAACAAAAACAACGTCTAGAAATACAATTGATTTCTATACATTCATCTCATTCCCTGAAACTTTGTTCAACTCATTTATTTGTTTTATATTTTTCTTTTTTTTTTTTTTTTCAGGATTTTCTATATATAAAATCATGCCATTTGCAAATGCAGATAGTGTTATTTCTCCCATTCTAATCTGGGTGCCTTTTATTTCTTTTTTCTTACTTAATTGCCCTGGCTAGAACTTCCAGTAAATTGTTGAACAGAAGTGATGAGAACAGACATCCTTACCTTGATCCTGACCTCAGGGGGAAAGCTTTAAGTCTTTCACTATTAAATATGATGCTGACCATAAGTTTTGCATGTTGTTGTTGTTATGTGCCGTCGAGTACTTTACCAAACAGAGAAAGTTCCATTCCTTGTTTGTTGGATGTTTTTATCATGAAAGGGTACTGGATTTTGTCAAATGATTTTTATGTATCTATTGAGATAGTCAAGTGAGCTCTAGTAGAGCTTTGGTTAAAGCATTTGGCTGCTAACCAAGAGGTCAGTTGCTCAAACCCCCCAGCTTCTCCACAAGAGAAAAATGAGGCAGTCTGTTTCCATACAGATTTCCAGCCTTGGAAACACTATAGGCCAGTTCTACTCTGCCGTATAGGGTTGCTATGAGTCAGAATCAACTCAGTGGCATTGAGTGGGAGATAGTCATATTTTTTCCCTTTATTTATTAATTTAGAGGTTAATATTTTCATTATGTTAAACTTTGACATTAATGCTTGGCTTTTGAATTTCCAGAGGTAGAACTTCCACTATAGGAATAGGAGATAAAAGCTTTCTGAACTATGAAGTAGTACTCAGTGAGGAGAATATGACAGCAGGTGCTGGCAGGTGAGTGTCCTGGAGAAGATGTCTGGTGCCCAGCTAAGCCTTGAGTGCAGGCTGGTGGCAGAACTCCTGAGCAGTATTGAGAATTTCTGAATGGAAGGACCTGGGTCTCATGCCTATTTGTACCTTGGAGATGATAATCCCTGCCATCCAACACAAGAAGAGTAGGGAAGACAACCTGATGCCCTTCGGAAGTTGGGTAAAAGGCAGGCCCATTTAATGGCTCCAAGAGAAATGCAAAGATTTTTCCCACAAGATAGAGAGTAGTGTGGATGTGTCAGGGAGCACTGGAAGGCCAGAGTGACCTCAGAGTTGACGGATATGGCACTCGTGGACCATATGGCCAGGGATCAGATGGCAATGAAGGTCCCTCTGTAGGATCCCCCATGAAGGGAAAGCCACATCCCAGGATTAAGGGGAAGATCCCCAGGGCAGGATAGAAATCAACCCAGAGCCAGAAGCTTCTTTCTGTACCTTCGAAAGGATATAGTCACCCCAGGAGAGGGGGGAGAAGGGGAAAACTTGGAACTGACTCCATCTAACTTGGAATTTCTGAGTTTTACCATGAAATGGAAAAATTACTTTTCCTCCCATCAAGTAGAATGGAGGGCTGAAATAAAGCTAAATTTAGTTAGAAAAAAATAAGGGGTTCATTTATTTTCTGCACACCTGAAGATGTGGTTTAATTCATTCAACAAACCTAAATTAAGCTTTCAGCATGTGCCGGGTCCCAGAGTCAGCACAATGCTGAGCAAGTTGTAGCTTCAGGCCTCAGAGAATCCACAGACACAGAGCAGGAGAGGAGAGATACGTGGTCTTTGCTTGTTGGAGGCAGGAGACCAGAAAGAAGAAAGTACCTGTGACTAGCTGGGACAACGGCGCACAGCATGCTAGCCCCTCCCTTCCCTCAGCCAGGGGAGAGAGGCACCATTTCTCTGGATTTTCTTTCCTTTTTATGGGGGGGGGGGGTTCCCTGGTTCTCATGGTGGCATAGTGCCTACGGCATTTGACTGTTAACCAGAAGGTTGGCAGTTCAAACCCACCAGCTACTCCTCGGAAAGAAGATTGGGCAATCTACTTCCTCGGAAACCCAAGGAGAGTCACTATGAGTTGGGACCGACTCAATGGCAGTAAGTTTGGTTTGGTTTGTTTTGGTTTTCATGGGCTGGACTCCTCTCCTGGAACTAAATATGTCCTGGAAATCACTTTGATACCAGGTTGGCAGAGGGGCACTAGAGTTCAGACCCCTGGAGAGCTAAATCAATGACTTCTTAGGTACCCTAAACCTCAGAAGGATCATGTCAGCATCCATACCCACCCTTTCCTATGCAAGCTTATCTGATGCCCACTAGGAGGGTCAATGGTTTCTTTGTGTAGAGACAAGGCCCAGGAAAGACCACAGCAGCCATTAGCTTCCATTCCACAAAAAAAATGCAAACAGCCCAAACTCACAGAGGGGAGGGCATGCAGAAAACAGAAACCAGAAAAATCACAGTGTGCCTCTTTTTCTCCAGCTGTATGTTTATAAAATCTACAGAAGCCCTGCAAGGTATGTCGGAGAAGCTCAGAGTAGCCAATTTACAGATGAGGAAACAGGCCCAGTGGGGGCAGAACATTGCCAAGATCCTGCAGGTTGCCTACGGCACATCTGAGACTGGAACCTGATCTAAAAATGT
>NW_006921699.1:8411405-8418831 GCF_000298275.1 Orycteropus afer afer | reverse complement strand
GTGGGTTAGACCTGTGGTTTCCAA
This sequence comes from Orycteropus afer afer, assembly GCF_000298275.1. Taxonomy (NCBI): domain Eukaryota; kingdom Metazoa; phylum Chordata; class Mammalia; order Tubulidentata; family Orycteropodidae; genus Orycteropus; species Orycteropus afer. The sequence continues at coordinate 8,418,807 of NW_006921699.1, read as the reverse complement.
AGGAAGTCCACAAGCCTAAACTATTTTTATATAACACTAAGATGTTATTTGCCTTTTTCAGTCTTATTTTATTATGCATTCTCAATGGAATTTCCCAATGGCTGCTGTAGGATCCTTATGGATCGACTAGATGGCATACAACAACATATGACAAGTAATAGCACAACAGATTGAAAACAGAAGTAGGTTTGGGAATCTGGCTCTTCTATTAAGTCAGAGATTTGAAAAAATATAAAATAATGTGATTTTTTCATTAATTGCTTGTTTAGAAAAAAAAGTAGTCATTTTCCTAAAAATATATTATTTATTTTAATATGAAATGCATTTATTCTTATATCTAAAATGAATAAATACTTCTTAAACTTCTCAGTTTTATATTCTGATGATTATTGATACAATTAAATCACATGAACAAAAGTTAATAATTTTGAAGAGTGTAAAGGACTCCTGAGACAAAGGCGTTTGAGAGCCACTGTTGTAAAGTAATTTTACTGCTGTTCTTTTAGACACTTCCAGTAAGGCAGGCAGGACACGTCTGAGGCCATCCAATCCCGAGATGCAGACATCAAAACTGTTGCTTGGATGGTTGGCTTGGAATTCTGTTCTGTTTTCAGAAATTCTTAAACATTTAGTTCCATTTGTTTAAAGACATTCCTGATGATGACACAGAAATCATTGTCAGATACTCATAGCACCCAGCAGAGTCAGTCAACATGTATTCTCATGGCTGAATGAGAGAAAGGCTCTCTGTGTGTGTTAGGTGCCCTTGAATCTGTTCCAACTCATAGTGACCTTATGTACAATCAAATGAAATATTGCCCGCACCATCCTCAAAATCATTGCCATATTTGAGCCTATTATTGCAGCCACTGTGTCATTCCATCTCCTTGAGGGTCTTCCCTTCTTTGCAGACCTTCTGCTTTCTAAAGCATGATGTCCTTCTCCAGGGGATGGTCCCTCCTTATAACACGTCCAAAATACATGAGACAGAGTCTCACCATCCTTGCTTCTTAGAAGCATTACCGGCTGTACTTCTTCCAACACAGAATTGTTCATTCTTCTGACAGTCCACGGTGTAGTATATTCAACATTCTTTGTTAACACCATGATTTAAAGGAATCAATTCTTCTTCAGTCTTCTTTATTTATTGCCCAGCTTCTGCATGCATATGAAGCAATTAAAAATACCATGGTTTGGGTCAGGTGCACCTTAGTCCCAAAGTGACATCTTTAATTTTCTAACATTTTAAAGAGGTCTTTTGTAGCAGATTTGCCTGATGCAATATGACATCTGATTTCCTGACTGCTGTTCCCACGGGCTTTGATTATGGATCCAAGTAAAATGAAATCCTTGACATCAATGTTTTCTCAGTTTGCCATGATGTTGCTGATGGGTTCAGTTGTGAGGTTTTTTTGTTTTCTTTATGTTAAGGTGTAAACAATACTGAAGATTGCAGTCTTTGATCTTCATCAGTAAGTGCTTCAAGTCATCTTTACTTTCAGGAAGAAAGATTGTGTCATCTGCATATTGCAGATTGTTAATGAGTCTTCCTCCAATCCTGTTTTTCTTCATATAGTCCAGCTTCTCAGATTATTTTGCTCGACATACAGTTTGAATAAGTATGGTAAAAAGATGCAAGCCTGACATACCTTCTCTGATTTTACACCACTCAGTATGCCCTTGTTCTGTTTAAACATCTACCTCTTGGTGTACGCACAGGTTCTGCATGAGCACAATTAAGTGTTCTGGAATTCCCTGTGTTAGCCATAATTTGTTATGATCCACACAGTTGGATGTCTTTACATAGCCAATAAAATACAGTAAAGCATCTTCCTGGTATTCTTTGCTTTCAGCCAAGATTGATACCTCTCGTTCCATGTCCTCTTCTGAATCTGGCTTTAATTTCTGGCAATTCCCTGTGTATATACTACTACAACCATTTTTTAACTTTCTTCAGCAAAGTTTTACTTGCACATAATATTAATGATATTGTTTGATAATTTTTGCATTTTGTTGGATCACTTTTCTTTGGAATGAACACAAATATGGATCCCTTCCAGCTGTTTTCCAAATTCGTTTGCATAGACGAGTGAGTGCCTTCAGCTGTCCACCATGGGCAACAATATACAGCAATACCCTGCTGATATTTGAAGTACAGTAATATGCAAATCACTACAGTATGACAAACTGACAGAAAAGTGGTGGAAAGAAAGGCTACAATGTGTGAATTGAGAAAAATCCCCAAAGTGCTGACCCTAGTGTTAGGAAGGGCCAGATTACCTATTTATTAGATTATTTGCTACAGAAAGGCCCAAAGGAAGCAGGGCCCATTGTTGAATGACCCCTCCCAGTTATTGGCTACTACATGAGATTTATCTGGGCTTGAGTTAAATGTCTTTATTAAGGTTGGATTGCTTTCTTTTCCAGCCCACATTTTCCTGAAGGGTATTTTAGTTACCTAGTAGTATTGTAATAGATCAGATTATTGTTGTAATATGTCACTGCTATTCATGAGTTTTCACTGGCCAATGTTTTTTGAGAAGTGGATGGCCTCTTCCTTTTTCCCAAGCTGTCTTAGTCTGGAAGCTCCACTGAAACTTGCCTACCATGGGTGACCCTGCTGGTATTTCAAATACTGGTGACATAGCCTCCAACCTCACAGCAACATGCAACCCACCAGGGTTCTACAGACTCACAGATGAATGACACTTCTCACACTTGGCATTTCTCAAGCTTGAAAGAAATAAAAGAAAGAAACAATGCAAGCTTCAAGTTGCAATATTGAAGAATTTTATGGGAAAAATATTGAAAGATACAGGAAGTATCAAAAGAAGATGGAAGGAATACACAGAACCACTGTACCACAAATAATCGATTGATGTTCAGCTATTTCAGGAGGTAGCATATGATCAAGAACCAATTATATGGAAAGAAATCCAAGCTGTACTGAAGGAATTAGTGAAAAACAAGTCTCTAGGAATTGGTAGAATACCCATTGTGATGTTTCAACAAACTGGTGCAGCACTGGAGGCACTCACTCATCTATGCCAAGAAATTTGGGAGATAGCCACCTGGCCAACTGACTAGAAAAGATCCATATTTGTGCCCATTCCAGAGAAAGGTGATCCAACAGAACAAGGATATTATCAAACAATATCATTACTATCACACACAAATAAAATCTTACTGATGATAACTAAAAAACAATTGCAGCAATACACTGACAGGGAACTTACAGAAATTCAAGCTGGATTCAGAAGAGGATGTGAAATAAGGGACTTCATCGCTGATGTTAGGTGGATCTTAGTGGAAAGCAAAGAATTCCAGAAAAATGTTTATATGTGTTTTATTGACTATGCAAAGGTATTTGTGTAGATCATAACAAATTATTGATAACATAGGAAAGAATGAGAATTTCAGAACACTTAATTGTGGTCATGAGGAACCTCTACATAGACCAAGAGTCTGTCTTTGAAACAGAGCAGAGGATGTCATATGATTTAAAATCAGGAAGGGTGTGCATGAGGGTTGTATCCTTTCACCATATTTATTCAATCTGTATATAGCACAAATAATCCAAGAATCTGGACTATGAAGAAGAATATGGCATCAGGGTTGGAGAAAGACTAATTAATAACCTGTGATATACAGATGACACAAGCTTGTTGTTGAAAATGAAGATGACTTGAAGCACTTACTGATGAAGATCAAAGATTGCAGTCTGCAATATGGATTACACCTCAACATAAAGAAAATGAAGAACCTCACAACTGGACCAATAAGCAACACCACGATAAACGAAGAAAAGATTGAAGTTGTCAGATATTTCATTTTACTTGGATCTACAGTTAAAACCCATGGAAGCAGCAGTCAAGAAATCAGATGTTGTATTGCATTGGACAAATCCTCTGCAAAAAGGATAACCTCTTTAAAGTGTTGAAGAGCAAAGATGTCACTTTGAAGACTAAAGTGTGCCTAACCCAAGCACTGGTATTTTCAATTGCTTCATATTCCTGTGAAAGGTGGACAATGAACAAGGAAGACTGAGGAAGAGTTGTTACTTTTGAATTACAGTGTTGGGGAAGAATACCTAAAATACCACAGACTTCCCAAAGAGTGAACAAATCTGTCTTAGAAGAAGCAAAGCCAGAATGCTCATTGGAAGAGAGAATGGCCAGCCTTTCTCTCACCTACTTTGATCATATGATCAGAAGGGACCGGTCACTGGAGAAGGATATCATGCTTGGTAAAGTAGAGGATCAGTGTAAAACGAGAAGACCCTCAACAAGATGAATTGACACAGTGGCTACAACGATGGGCTCAAGTATAGCAAGGATTGTGAGGATGGTGCATGACTGGGCAGTGTTTTGTTCTGTTGTACATGGGGTCACTTTGAATTGGAGTTGACAGCACCTAACAACAATGACGACAACAGTGCTATTGCAAAGGAGCTCTGGTAGTGCTGTGTTACAACACTGGGCTGCTAACCAAACAATCAGTGGTTCAAACCCACTAGATACTCTACAGGAGAGAGATGAAGCACTCTTCTTCCATAAAGATTTACAGCCTTGGAAACTCTACGAGACAGTCATACTCTGTCCTATAGGGTCAATGGCAGTGAATAGGTAAGTAGTGGCTTTAAAGACCAGAAATGTATTTTCTTACAGTTCTGAAGGCTAGAAGTTTTAATTTGGGGCATGGCTCTGAGGGGATGTCCTTCCTTGCTGGTAGCCCCATGAGGCCCTTGACATTCTTTGGCATTCCTTGATGTCTGTCTTCCTTCTGTGTGTCTCCATGTCTATTCTGCTCCCTTTATAATCAGAAGTGATTAAGTTTAGGATGCAGCCTATTCTGGAATTGCTTCATTAACATAACAAAAGCTTTGTTTCCAGAAAGGCTCCTATTTATAGGTACAGGGGTCAGGATTTCAACACATATTTAGGGTGGACACAATTCAACCCATAACAGAGGGATAAAAAAGTGAGGTGGAGCCTGTGTCTGATCAGCATGTGGGAGGAAGGGCAAGCAGGGCCCGCCAGACAAAGGCCACCTCCTGGGAGCCTTGCTGAGGTTCAGCAGCAAGGGAGAGCCAGCTGAGAGCCTGGAAAGCACATGTCCAGTATGGAAGCCCTGCTCTGAAAAATAATGTGTTTATCAAAACACTTGTATGCTCACTGTAAAAAAATACTGAAACACTGTATTGGTGCACAAAGAAATCATCTTCATCAAAGTAGAAATGGAAAGCCTTTCCTCAATCCCGCATCTCAGAAAAGGTCACTATTAACAGTATGATGTGTATCCTTCTAGACTTTTTTTTCCCTATGCCTACATAATTGTGCATATATAAAAATAGGTACAGACATATATATATATTAAAGAAAGAAAGTAAACACTATGCATTTTATTCTGCAACTTCCTTTTTCTACTTAATATATTGCTGGCATACTATTTCATTGACAATATGTAGATCTACCTCATTCATTTTAGGAGTAGCATGATACTGTTCTGGAGTATGGCTACACCTCCCTTTACTTAACCTTCTCTTGTTATTGGGCATTTAGATCATTTCTACACTTTTATTATTACAAACAATTCTCAACTACCATTGTTATGCTTCCTTTACTGCAAGCACTGCCTGTGACTGCTGCTCCCAGGGTCTGAAGAGGAGAAAGACTCAGTCCTGACACAGGTAGGCCCAGGCACTTGTGAAGGAGACAGATGTGACTGTAGCACAAAGTGGGACATACATGTGTATGGGTGAAAAGGCAGGAGAGTTGCTGGGGAGAGAATGAAAATCAGGGAAGCCCCAGGTTAGAGCATCTGAGTTGGTCCTTGGAAAACAGGGAGAACACCCATTTATGGAGATGGGCTTGAAGGTGTCCAGGCTGAAGAGAAGCATGGAGGAAGGAAATCCTGGATTTAATAGGCAGGCAGCAACTGACTCCGTATGGTTTGTTCAGTCACTCAATCTTTCTTTCCTTCAACAATCATTCGAGTGCCTATTCTGCCCTGGGTGCACTGTTAAGCTCTGGATGGGATGAGATACAAGGGTTAGAGCACAGGGATCCTGGCATGGAGCAATGGGAGATAAGCCTAGAAGGGCAGCTTTGATGTGGATTATGGAAAGTCTTCAATGGAGGTTTGAAACTCCACACTTATGTGTCCCAACAACTTTCTTTTGTATGCTATAAAATGAGCATCACCTTTGCAGCTGGTGATATTTCCTGGGATGGACATCAGGGGGCAGTGTAGCCTCAGGAAGACTGTCAAATGGAATTGGTGGTCTAGCAAGAGCTCTTGTATGGTGAAGTCTCAGTGTCCTTGTCTGTAAACTAGGGTCAGCACTTTTTCTTCTGCTTACCTCCTCCTATCAAGAGGCACCAAGATGACCTAGTGATCCTGGCAGGAATCTGACACTTGAGTAAGGTTGTGGTTGGGTCTCAGTTTCATCAAAAGCATTCTGTACTAGATCCCTAACAAGTCTTGTGACTACAACACCACCTTCAAACAAACTGGGCAACAAGGACCCGCACAAAGACAACTGCTTAATTGAGGCAGACTTAAGAACTGTGTTCTAGGTCCTCAGGTCCATCAGGAATGGACTAAGTGCTGGTTAACACCTTTACCCTCCATCCACAGTGCCAGTGCCTGCCCAGTGATGCTAAAGTGGGCATGCAGACCCCCTCTCCCATTGCAAACACCAAAACAGAAGCAGCACTGGAGTCCCTTATAGCTGTCCCTAACACCTAGGGCAGCACCTGCACATAGGAGGTTTAAAGCATCAACGAATGAACAAATGACCCTCTGCTGGAGGGATGGAGAGTTTGGATGGCTCCTGTAGATGCCTAGGGACCTACAGTACCAGGGGCTGTGTAGGGCATACTTAGAGGGCATATATGTATAAAATACATAGGTTAGGAAAGGCCCCTGGTTCTCTACAGTAACAGGATTTAAACTGATGAGAACCAACACTTTCAACTTCTTTATGTTGGAACAGTGCTTTGTTTTGGTTTGGGGTCTGTTAGAGCTGAGGATTTTCAGAGACATGCTCCAAATCACTCAGGAGGGAGGGAGAAAAACCAAAGAAGACTCTATCAAAGAGTGAAAATAAAACAGAAGACATTTCCCTCTTCCAAGTATGAAAGCAATTCTGACTGGCCATGGTGGCTGTCCATAGCACTACACTGGGAAGGATTTGGAAGCTGTATTCAGCTCATCAGGAAAGGACTCTATGGTTGATTAGGGAAGCTTGTTGTAGGCACAGCATTGGGAGTGACATCATGGGCACACACCACATGGCAGAAGAATAGTGGTGTGCTCTCCAACAGTTCCAGTGAAAGATTACATTAGAATCATGCAATCATTCTAGAAAGGAGACTGTGGACAGAATTATTATTTTTTT
>NW_006921699.1:8375361-8392005 GCF_000298275.1 Orycteropus afer afer | reverse complement strand
GGCCTCTTCCTTCTTCCTAGTTTGTCTCAGTCTGTAAGCTGGGCTGATACCTGTGTACATGTGCATCTCGCTGGGTTTGAAATACCAGTCGCTCCACCCCAAACTCACATCAGCACGTCACCACAGTAGGACAAACCGACAGACAGGTTTGTCTCCCTGTAAATTTGAATACTAGTAAAATTAACTGGTTCTTCCTTGCAGGCATATGGATATTACCCTATTACTAATAGCACTGTACTTCAAGATAGCTTTTGAAATGTTCTTTTTGACAGTAAATACAACATCATTACTTTTCAATTTGTTATTCCAAGTATAGTAGACCATATCGGTGTCTGATTCAAATGGCAAATATCACTTCATTTCAGCTCACTAATGCCTAGAATATCCATCTTTAAGTGTTCCATTTTATTTTTGACAACTTCCGACTTTCCCAGATTCATACTTCATACATTGCATGTTCTGAGTATTACAGATTTTTGCAGCAAATGAAGGTCTCATAAGCTTTATACTATCCATGTCACTAAGGTCAACTCTTCCTTGAGAAATGAGCTCTTGCTCAGTAATTTTTTGAGTGCCTTCCAGCCTGAGGAGCTTCCCTTCTGGCACTATGTCAGACAATGTTTCACTGCTATTCATAAGATTTTCACTGATCATTCTTTTTAAAAGTAGATCATCAGCTCATTCTCCTTAGTCTGTCTTAGTCTGAAAGCTCCACTAAAGCCTGTCCACCATGGGTGATCCTACTGGCATTTGAAATACCAGCTTCCACCCGCCAGCCACTCCTCGGAAGGAAGCTTGGGCAATCCTACTTCCGTAGTGATACTGCCTCAGAAACCCAAGGGGGGTCGCTATGAGTCAGGGCAGACTCGACGGCAAATAACAACAACAACCAGGTGACATAGCTTCCAGCATCACAGCAACATGGAAGCCACCATAATACAACAAAGTGACAGATGGTAGACCCTCCACTACTTCTTAGGAAATAGAGGGCTCCTGAGTTCTCTAATACACATCTTCTCACTGTTCTCAGTCTGGACTCACTCATCTTCAAAGAATACATGTTACTGCTGCCTGAAGCATGACCTGCCCGAAGTCTCAGAGCTACTCAGTAAATTCAAGTTCAGGATGGGCTACATGGACCTTGAGGCTCTTGGATGATAGCAGGGATTGAATATTTAGGGGAGGTTGTTCAAGATGAAGGTCAAGAAAAGTGTCCAGAGACTTCTTCTCTCTCCCATCGAGCAAGACCAGATCCCTCTCTGATTCAGGAGAGGACAAGGAGATGGATGTCTGCACCCTGGGCACAAGAACGCTCAGAAAGAAAACCACTCCAGTGGGACTGATCACTGCTCTCACAGGCCAAATGCAGAACAATCATGCTTTGGTTTGCTAGAAACTTCCTCCTTCCTCCTGAAGTGGTAAATCAACAGGATGACCACAAGTGATGGTTTGACTCCTTGGTCAGTGCCCTGCTGCTGCTAAGACAGTTAGCTCTTGGCATCAAAATGATCCTGAAGATTTAATGACACATGAAAATGGTCCTGAGCTATTAAGTGGGAGAAATAAACTATAAAACATTGTGCAATGCAGGATCCCATTTTGGGAATACACATAAATAGCACATGGAAGAATAACAGCAAGATATTGGGATTATAGATATTTTTATTTTGTTCTATTTATTTCAAACAAAAAAACAAGAATTATTTTATCTGTTAAAAGGGTTGTTGTTGTTGTTGTTGTTATGTGCCGTCGAGTCAGCCCTGACTCATAGCAACTCCTCCTTGGGTTTCCAAGGCAGTATCACTATGGAAGTAGGATTGCCCAACCTTCCTTCCGAGGAGTGGCTGATGGGTTTGAACCGCCAGCCATCTGGTGAGCAGTCAAGTGCCTTAGCCACTATGCTACCAGAGCTCCCGTTAAAAGGGTAGAGTGGCTGATATCTGAGTACAGCTTTAAGAACAAAATAACTTCTCTCCCCTGCCCTGGTCATAACCCTAATACTAATTAATTACACCTCCTATAATTAACTATACATAATATAATTAAGTATTATACTAATTAGTATAATACTAATTACAGCAATACTAATTATAACAATGCTAATTAATACTAGTAGGTTGTATAATAATTATTATGCAAAATGTGTTGTTACTCTTCTACTTTTATAAGAAAGGACAAAAGATCAGAAAAGTTGTGAATATCAGAGCTTTGGTAAATAACTAAATACGTGTTATTTAAAGTGAACTGTTAGGACCTATCCTGGGCTCATTCTGGTCAGCTTGACTGATCATGCCCTTTCCCTACATCAATCTTCTATGCCATTCATGAATCCTGGGGGAACTGTGCTACCAACAAGTTCTGCCACCCCAGAGGGAAGGCAGAGGTGATGTTTTATGTCTGTGCTGATGAAGGTGGGAAGCAGATCCTGAAATTTTGGAGAGAATTTGCAGTAACAAGGTGGAAGCAAAATGATGTCTTCGTGGACTAGAAAATCCATTGACACCTCAGTTTATTGTCTGAGCTTTGCAGGTAACTAGTTTGGGGCCACAGAAGGAGACACCAGGGAGAAAAAGCAAGGAGGGAGAGATGGAACTGAGGGGCTTTTGAAGGTTGATCATTCATCCATGCCCCAATGTTTCTGAGTGGCCATGTGTGATTGCAGCTCTCCTGGAACTTTCATGCTGGTTGGGGAGTGAGTAGAGTAATCAAGTAGGTATAGTGCAGCGTGATATGGTAGTGGATGAACAGAGGCTATGGGAGCCTAAAAGATACAACTCATTCCAGCTGAGGCATCAGAGAAGGCTTCCTGGAGGAGGAGACTTCTAACCCAAGGCATAGAAGACAAAGATGAGTTGGTGAAGTCAAAGGACAATGAAGACAATGGGGGAAGAAGTGATAAGAGTGTGTCAGACAGACAATAGCATAAGCAAAGATCCAGAAGCAAGAAAGAAGATGATATGCTTAGGATGGTGGTGAGAAATGAGACTGATGCTTTATCTGGAGGGCAATGGGGAGCCATGGAGGGGGGTTGAACAAGCGAGTCACTTGATCAGATTTCTGTTTTTATAAGATCCTTCTGGCTGCAGTGATCTTTCTGTAAAGAGGAAGGAAAAAGGACACAGGAGGCAGGGAAAAATGGCAGAAATCCAAATCTAGGCACCTATTGGTGGCTAACAGACTCAGGCTTTGAGGTCTCAGGGGAGCAAGTGGCTGAACACCTTGGCTTGAGTCCTCACTTCTGAGCCTTGGTCATTGCATCTGTACAGTGAAGCTAAAAGCACTTCTCTCCAAGAGCTGCTAAAGCTGCTGAGTGGGAAAATACGAGCTTGCTCTAAACAGGGCAGATCTGTGTGGCCTCAGTTACTGAGGCCTTGACCATCACAGGTGGGCATTTCAGAAGTGCTTTCTGATGACAACCAGTGTGGCAATTCTAGCCCAGACCTAACAAAAGATTAGACCTAACAAAGATTAGTCAGATATGAATGACACAGGTACATTTCAGAGGACCATAACGTTTCTATGACAAAGAAGAATTTCAAACCTGGGGAAGCCCAAAGGCCAGGAAGGAAGCACACTGACCTGGGCTCATGGATCTGTTGCCGTGTGGTCCCCGCGGATCGCCTGCAGTGACAGCTCATAGCCAAGGAACATGGCTGCACTCATGGGGAACCCCCGCACAGCATTCACAGTGATGCCCCTGAAAAACACCTTTGCACAGGCGCCAAGATTATTCCAGGGGACTGGCCCTCACCTTCTATGGGACCACATCTGCCAGGCAAAGGAAGGCTAGGGGCTATCCCACCCCACATCCTTTTCTTAAGCTGGACCCCCAGAGCCCAAAGAACCTGTTTAGGTAGCGACAATACATGGTGCCCCAGCTGTCCCCTTCTCTGATCCATGTTATGTCTGATGGCTCTTTTTCTCCCAGATTCTCGTGCTACTACAGTCAAACTGCAGAATCCTGCAAAATCCCATGTACATTTATTTAATTGCTCTCTCTCTCTCTCTCTCTCTCTCTCTCTCTCTCTGTCCACTACGCACACACCTGCACGCAAACACACACAATTCTCTGCAATCTGGAGGTCCTCACTCTCCACTCAACTCACTCTGCAATGGTGCACAGAATGCCAGCCATGACCAGCCACTGTTACAAATGTGTCACAATACAATCTCCAAACTGGCAGCATGAGGAAGCAGTCAAGCAGTACTTATGAGTCTGCAGACATGGAGCTGAGGTAATGCTTTGCCATCTAATAACCATGTGAGTGGCAAACAGTCTGGACTTCAATTTTCCCAACTGTAAAATGTTAGTAATAACATTTACCTGATAGGATTGTTAAGGGAATAAATGAGATAACACCTTTACAGCACCTACATGGTCCCTGACATGCTGTAAGCATAATTAACTGTTGATAATATCATCACCATCATTATTATTAAAGTCAGTACAATATTTTTACTCAAATAATGGGCATACTCTACATTTGTTTGCCTACTGAGCACTCCCTCCATGAATTATTTTCATAAGTTCACTTATGCTTATTTTTTTACAACAACATGAAAAAAAAATGACATAATGAGCTTACAAAACTACCTGGTGTGGGGGCAGGGAGTAGAAGGGTGGCAGGTTGGCAAAGTAATGTAGAATGTGCACGTCATTTGTGTAAAAATACAATAGTCCATACTAGGACTCTTGGAGCTCTGGTGGTGCAGTGCCTAAGGCATTTGACTGCTAACCAGAAGGTTTGCAGTTCACCAGCCTGTCTTCAGGAGAAACATGGAGCAATCCACTTCTGTAAAGGTTTACTGCCTTGGAAACCCAATGAGGGTCTCTATGAGTTGGAATAGACTAGATGGCAGTGAGTTTTGTTTTGTTTTTATTATACTAGGACTCGACCTCAACCATCAGTATCAGTGCTGAGGAATAATGGCCTATCTTTATGAACAGTTAAACTCTGCCTTTAATACTACCTGCCCCCCCCCCAAAAAAAAAAAAAAAAAACCTCACTGCCCTCGAGTTGGACCTGACTCATAGCGACCCCTCCTTGACTTTCCAAGGCAGTATCAGTATGGACGTAGATTGCCCCATCTTCCTTCCGAGGAGTGGCTGGTGGGTTTGAACTGCCAGCCTTCTGGTTAGCAGTCACATGCCTTAGGCACTACATCACCAGAGTTCCTTTAATATTACCAGAAGCCCACATTCTTCGGGGAGATGGCTGCACCTTGGGACACTCCAGCATGAAGCTTAAATGGGAAAGGGGTATCAGTGGGCCTTGGAAGTAGTCTTGGTCCCAAGGAAGGAAGCTGATGAATCAGGATCCCAGAGGTTAACTGAGTGGCTCAGTCAAATCCTAGAGCCATTTAAGCAGAGCTGAGAAGGATCCTTGTAACATTAACACTCCTTTCTAATGTCTAACCTTTCTGGAATTCCACAGGCTCACCCAGAGTAACTGAATAACAGGGAGGAACTGGGTTAGGATCCAAGAGGAAAATTCCATGGGGGTGCCCATAGAGGCTCCCTGTGGGCTTGGGCTTGGCTGTACTCTGAAAGGCCAAGCCAGGCAGGACCTCACTGGGAGTGGAAGCCTCCTCTCCCACAGTGCAGAGCCCTGCAGAAGCCCTGGGCCACTTCAAATGGCAGACATGCTTGCCCTCCAGCAGCTGCAGCCAAGCCCAAAAAAGGCAAACTGCAGACCAATTGGCTCTTATCCTGAATTTTCAGAACACGGAACCACCAAACCAAGTCTCCCCCCAAAGCCTTAATGACTTCACACCACCAGAATCATGTCCACACCCCTTCACTGGTTTGCAAGGCTCCCCATGCACTGGTCCAGAGCAGTTTCTAGCCAGCCTCTCCCATCTGATATTCTGAGCAGGCTAAAGGCCTGTGATTCCTCTATGGCACCTGGCCCCCTCCCACTGGGTCTTTTTGGGTCCCTTCAGACTGGAATGCAACCCAAACCTGGTCAGAGGATCCTGGTAGCCCTCCATGCCACTGCAAGCTGCATATGGACTGTGACCTCTTAATACCCAATATGCCCCCTTCACAGCTCTTCCTACTGTCTTCCCATCACCCAGAACTTGTCTGTCTCACCATTAATCATAGAGGGCAGGTCAGTGGCTTGACCCAGAGCAGAATCTCCTAAATATTTGTTAAATGAATCAATGGGAGGATGGATAGATGGATGACTGAAATCCTGGACATGAAGAAATGAAGAAGTAGTCTCTGAGCTGAAAGATGTAGTCCCTAGGGGGACAGGAGATTCCTGGAGGTGAGGAAGGGCTTCACCCCTTAAGGGGTAGAACCACAGGACCACGATAGGACAGGTTCCTCAAGAAGCTTGTTTTCCTAGAAATGTTCCTCTAGGTCGTTCCCTAAAGTCTCATCCTCTCAAACAAACTCCTTCATAACAACGACCACTGTGGAGTTAAAAGGACACCTATCTCTCCTCCAGACTCCTTATTTTAGATAATAAGTCTCTCAAGTATGTCCCACTGTCCATATAGTCCAAGATGATTCTCCAAGTGGGCCAAGAATGGATCTAAAATTACCAGGCCTTCCTTCTGTGCTTATGCAGTAATGGGCCACAAGTTCATGGACTTCTAATTTCCACTAAATTAAAGGCTGTTCTATTTGTAATCATCAAGTGAGTTACAAAGAGTTATTAAAATCAGGCATCATTTTCATTATTTTATTCCTTTCTAATTCTTTATGATCACTAGGTTCTTCTATAGGAAAGTAGAACAGGTTACGTAATGACAAGCTTAGGGTTTCATGATCTACCTCAGTGAGCCACAAGGGGGAAAAAATTGAGAATGGCTGCTCCTTTGAGCCACAGACTAATCCCCTTGGGACCTGGCACCATCCCTTGGGCCCTGCAAAAAGGCACTACTCGCACTGCTGCTGAAATCTGTCTTTGAAAAAAAAACAAATTTCCAGGACTTTATGTGTTTTCTCTTTTCATGTTATCTATATTTATGGGTCCTTGGGTGGCACACTTTGTGCTTGACTACTAGCCTAAAGGTTAACTGTCTGAACCCACCCAGAGGTCCTAGGGGAGCTCTGGTACACAGTGCCTAAGGCATCTGACTGCTAACCAGAAGATTGGTGGTTCAAACCCACCAGCCACTCCGTGGAAGCAAGACCAGACAATCTACTTCTGTAAAGATTTGATGCCTTGGAAACCCAATGGGGGTCACTATGAGTCAGAATCAACTCAACGGCAGTGGGTTTGGTGTTTTTTTTTTTTTTTTCCAGAGGCCCTGGGGAAGAATGACTGGACAATCTTCTTCTGTAAATATTACAACCAGAAAAAACTTACGGAGTAGTTCTACTTTGTAATACATGAGGAACCATGAATCAGAATCGACCCAATGGCAATGGAATATGTATACTTAAATGTACATGTATATAAACATGTATATCTATGTATACATACATATCTGCTTGCACATGCTGTAGATATTTTTGGAATATGTCACAAGAAACTCCTAACAGTGATTACCTTTGAGCGGAGGAATGAGGACTTCAGGAGGGACATTTTATACCTGTTGACGTTTCCACGTTCTAGTTAATAATAATAATAATAAATTTAGATCCATCTGGTGAATGAGGTGGCCTATTAAGCTGAACATTGTTATCTTTCTTAAAACCTGCCTCTGAATAGTCACTCTGGATCCAACACTACTGACATTAAGACATTGATCACCTGGTCTCAGCTTCCTTCTATGACCTTGTTTTTTACAGAGCACAGTCATTTTGGGAGGAAATAATATCAGCAATATATTTTGCCTCTATGAGCTTTTTAGAATTATGATACACTGATATTTTAGGAAACAGACAAAAACATCTCAAAAGAAAATAGTGTATCCTGTTTTAATCTCTCTTTTGTTTCCCTCTGTACTTGTTGTAAGGGGCTCTGGTGGTGTAGTGCCTAAGGCATTTAACTGCTAACCAGAAGGTTGGTGGTTCAAACCTACCAGCCACTCTGCAGAAGGAAGACTGGGCAATCTACTTCTATGAAGATTTACTTCCTCAGAAACCGAAAGGGGTCACTATGAGTTGGAATCAACTTGATGGCAGTGAGTTTGGTTTTGGTTTTTGGTACGTCTTGTTGGTTAAATCACAAAACTGTACAATGGAGGCTATACACATCAGTCAGAGAAGCTTTTATAAAAAGAGAAAAAACTAAATCATAAGAATGGACAAATCCTTAAGTTTAAGGAATTTCAACCCTCTAGGCTTTCTTCATAAGATATGATGTCCAAGCTCTCATCTTTATCCCTGGAGTACAATCAGTGGTAACCAGAGGTGAACACAACATTCCAGTTGTGATCTCATAAGGGCTGAGTTCTACCTCCCTTACTGTACCTTCTATATTTCTATTAATGTAGCCTTGGAACTAGGTCCTACTCTTGACTCACTAGCATATAAGAGCATGGACTTTTCCTCTGTTGTTTACTTCTGTGTCCCCAGGTCTTAGAACTATGTCTAGCACACTTCAGGTGCTCTAAAAATAAGTATTTGTCAAATTAATATTGAACTTATGAGAAGGATGGGTAGAATTTATCTGGCAGGGCTGGTGTGAGGGAATGATGTGAGAAAAGGCTCAGAGCCCAGTAGCACTAACACCAATGAAATAGTACTCCTATGAAGCAAAGATGTTACTTTGAGGACTAAGGTACACCTGAACTGAACCATGATAATTTTAGTCATCTCCTATGCATGCAAAAGCTGGACAGTGAATAAGGAAGATAGAAGAATTGATGCCTTTAAATTATGGTGTTGGTGAAGAATAGTAAATTTACCATGGATACCAGAAAAATGAACAAATCTACCTTGGAAGAAGGACAACCAGAATGCTCCTTAGAAGCAAGGATGGTGGGACTTCATCTCACGTACTTTGTGTATGTTGTCAGGAGGGACTAGTTCTTGGAGAAGGACATAATGCTTGGTAAAGTAGAGGGTCAGTGAAAAAGAGGAAAATCCTCAATGAGATGGAATGGCACAGTGCCTGCAACAATTGGCCCACACATAGCAACGATTGTGAGGATGGTGCAAGACCAGGCAATGTTTCATTGTGTTGTACTGGACAGCACCTAATAATAACAGCTAATAATAATTCATGTCAATACTGATTACAAATGTTCAACTCTTTCCTAATGTTTCCTATGTGTTATGCATTAAGCTAAGCATATTTAAATTGTATTACTTAATTTTATCCATGCACAACTCTGTCCTTCATGATAGGGATAATTATCCTTGAAGAAATTGAGGTGCAGAGAAGTGGTTTGCCTAGATTCCCTGCACATGAATAGCTGGGCCTGTCTTTGAAGGCAAGTCTGATGAGTCTAAGAGCCATGCCAAGGAAGCAAGGGGTCCATTTGAGGAAAAATGAGCCTGATGGCTTCTCTGGCGGGAGCCAGCGGGAGTCTTGGTGGGAGAGATAGATGGGAGATTAATTCATTTGAAAATTTGGACAGCAGATGTGGAAGTGTGCTTCCTTCAGGGACAATTTTGAGGTGGAGAGGAGTAAGATAAGACTTGTGTTTAGGATCAGCCCTTTGGCTGCAGGGAAAAGAGATAAAGGAGACAAAGCCTAAGGAACTAGCCTGGAGGTTTGGAGGCTGCCTCACTAGCTGAGACCAGAGCTGATGGGGGCCAAACTAGGGTGGAGTAGAGAGTGGAAGGCATATCAGAGCTGGCAAGATGTGATGACTGAGGGATAGGAAGGGTGGAAAGTGGCCTTGGAACTTCCCACTGAGGGAAAGGGAGAAGGTGAGCAGTGAGTAAGGCAGGGTGTCCCACCCTATCTTGATGAGACTACAGGCTTTGGGAATAGACAAACATGGGTTCAGGACCTGGCTCTGCCATGCTCCAGGTGTGAGCCCAAGCAGGTTACAAGTCCTTTCTGAACTTTTGTCAGGTGGGATGTACACCTACACACTCCACCTGCCTGGGGTGAGGTTAGACAGATAACACAGAGAAGGTTTTGGTGCGGTGCCCCTGCATAGTTTTTGAAAATGATAACCATCACCCTGTTGATTTCCTGATTGCTTTCTCTATCATCTTATATCCCCCTAAATGTCTGAACCACCTTCCAGGGACTGGAATTGACCTTGCATGACTGCTATGGGGCTTACTTTAAGACCTTCCTGTTGGTAACTCTGGGAGATACAGTCCAAGACACCTTTGTATTTGCTGAAATAAACCCCATCAGCCTGGAGTCGACTTTTCACGACATCCATAGGAGTTGCTGTCCCCCAAGAAATTGCTCCTGTAAAAAGAGAAAAAAACAAACAGGTGTTGGGGGCTGGGCTCAGGGTTAGAACCTGGGAAGGCAGGGTCCTGATCCTCCCTCCACCACTTGCTGTAGGACTTGCATTCATCCCTTCATCTGTACAATGGGACATCAGAACCTACCTTCTTGTTGCTGTGAGGACCAAATGACCAATGCCTATATAGCATCTAGCACAGTGGCAGGTACACGACTGTGCTCCATAAATGGCAGCTTTAAGCAGCAGTTTTTACTGAGAAACAACCACAAGATAACTAATACTTTGCAGCATCATCCCAGGAGAAAGAAGCCAGGGTGAAGCCTGGGGCTAAAGGTTTGAACCTTCCCAGAAGCAGGATTTATTCTGAACACAAAAATGTTAAACACTTTCAGACAGGCTGGTGGCCAAGGAAGGGTCAGCCTAGATTGTAAAAAGAGTGAGGTCAGGTATTTAACCATCTCTATTCCAAATATATGGGATAGAAGTGTTGGGACCATGTACCATTGGGTCACCCTCAGCTGCCCTAGTTTAGAAACTTTTGTGATATTAATTGACTTTAGGAAAACAGCACCAGGTTACTCTATAAACACAGAAAGTGGTGCATTCTTGGGTGGGGAGAGAAAAAACAAACTGATGCTAAAGTCCAGGGCAGCTGGTTTGCAGGGTTTTGCAATTACTGTCCAGGGGTTTGCAATGGAGCCCTCAGTCTGCCCTGATTCCTTCTGCCCATCCCAGCATCCAGCCCCCTCAGACTTCTTCCCATATACCTCTGGGAGCCCCTCTGGACTTGAACACCCTTATGTGCCACTTCCCCAAGAGTTAGCCCAGGTGCTGCCATGATATGTTCCCCTGTCTCTGAGCTCATGGATGAGGGTTCTTCAAAGGAGATCTGCCTATTGGCCACTCACACCTGCTCTCAGCAGACATGAGAGCAGATGGGAGCCTTGTTTGTTCATTCAGCCAACAAGTACTTATAGAGCACTCACTGTGAGCCAAGCACTATACAGGCCTCAGAAGCATGGGGGCAGAGCAAGAACACTGCTACATGGTGGTAAAAATGTGGGCCTTGTTATATATTAGTTATAAGTTTAAAGCATAGCTGATGAGGAAAAGGAAGAAGAGGAGAGCTAAACATTTCAATTTTCTTTTCTCTAGTGGATCTTTCCCATCAGTATCAAGCACACCACACTCTCGGCTTCAAAAAGCAATCCTCCCTTGGCTTCCAGATCCCCTTCTAGCTGGAGCTCACGTCCCTGTTTCTCATTACAACAAAGTCTTGCAGAAGTTCTTGCATACTTGGTTTCTCCAATACCTTTCATCCCATTCTCACTTGATTCCATTTCAATCAGATGTTCACATCTTTCTCTCCACCAATATAGCTTTTGTCAAACTCCACATTCCAAAGCCAATGGCCAATTCTCTCACCTCCTACCTCATTTGACCTCTCAGCAGTATTTATCATGGTTGAGCTCTTTCTACTCCTTCACAAGGCTTTAGGACACCTCATTCATCCCTTCCTCTTTCCTTCTTTCTCTCTCTCCCTCCCTTCCTTCTTAGCTCCCTGCCCATTCCTTCTTACTTATTATCTGCCCCACCTCTAAAGGCTGTAGTGCCCAGGACTCTGTCCTTGACCCCCTCTATTTCTTCCCTTAGGTGATCACACCCAGTCTAATAACTCCAAATACTATTTTTATGTTGGTGACTCCCAAACACATATCTCCAGCCCAGGCTCCTCCCTGGAGCTCCAGCCTCCTGCATCCCACTTGACATCTCTCCTGGGATGTCTACCAGGCATCTCAAACTCTTGCAGCACAAACCAGCTGCTCACTGACTTCTCCCCATGCAGTCCCGACTCAGTTTATGGAAATTTATCCTTCCAGTTTCTCAGGCCAAAAGTTTGGGAAGCATCCTTAACTCCTTTTTGTCTTTCAAATTTCACATATAATCCTTCAGAACATCTTGCCGCTACTATCTAAATGCTCCCACTGGTTTTCACCATGTCCACAGAAAGATACCTTCCTGGGTCTGAGCCCCCAAGGGCTCTTGCTTTGACTATTATAATAACTTTCTACCTGGTGTTCCTTGTTCCCCTAACATTGACTTTCCTCACAGTAGCCAGATTAATTCTTCAATAACACAAATCCTGCAATCATAAACCATTACCTATTTGAAGTCCTGTGTTGTTGTTGTTGTTGTTATGTGCCGTTGAGTCGGCCCCGACTCATAGCGACCCCTCCTTGGGTTTCCGAGACAGTATCACTACAAAAGTAGGATTGCTCAACCTTCCTTCCGAGGAGTGGCTGGTGGGTTTGAACTGCCAGCCTTCTGGTTAGCAGTCAAGTGCTTTAGCCACTATGCTACCAGAGCTCCTTGAAGCCCTGTACTACCTCTTATTTATGTGGGACAGAAGGCAATTTCCTTGCAGTGGTTTTCAAGGCTCTCCATGATCTGACTCTCCGTTACCTCTCTGACTTCTTTCCTCTTACTCAGCTACAGCCACCCTGAACCCTTTGCTGTAGCTTGAGTATGCCAGGCACTCGAGTCTACCACAGGGCCTTGGTGCTTGGTATTTCTGCTGCCTGGACACTTCAGGTTTGTAAACAAATGTTATCTATCTCGGGAAGACTTCTATATATTTTTTGAATGGATAGATGAATAAACTTATTTCATATTTGTCATGATTCAGGTACTTGATCATACACAACCTTTTTGAATTCTTACAACAACCCTACGCCACAGCTAGTAATATCCTCTCTGTTTTACTGATGAGGAAACAAAAGCAGAGGGAGGTTAAATAGCCAGCCATGGTCACAAAATGAATGCATGTGATTCTGAGCTTGGATCTTTCTGACTGCAGAGCCCCATTCATTATCCTGTCTGCACTAGCAGTGTGACCTTGGATTAGCTACTTAACCTCTCTGAATTTTAGCTCCTTTACTTGAGAAAATGGGAGATTGATTCCTACTTTATAGAACTAACACAATCCTCAACACTAAAAAGGTTGACAGTAAGCAGATATTCAATTAAGGTGAAGCATGATATCAGATTTTCTTATCAAGCTCAGTAATGCTTGAGATAGATAAGTGATCAAAATATATCTATTGACTGAAAGTTCAGGAGTCCAAATAAGGACTTGCCAAATAAGGGAAAAGGAGGGGATCTTTCCCATTTCTAACCTTTTACCCGCCTGACAGGTTTGGCACATAGTACATACTTAACAAAGAACTGTTGGGTGAGCATCTCAATGAATCCTGTTGTCATCAGGGCAGAGAAGGGTAAGACAGACTTCCCAGCTGTCCCACTATAGTAGCTGGTGCAGTGATGGAGCTTCAGTCACTGTTGCCCTTACCTGCTAGGCCTCCCGCCAGCCACACAGCACAGGGGCTGGGGCCTGCACAGGCCTCAGGTGTGATCCACTCATTCAAGAACACATAGGGGATGAAGTAGAGGCAATAGCCTGGGACATCCCTCAGCAGCATGGCACTGGCACCCCGGTATAGGCCCAGCAGGCCCTCATTCCGCACTATGGTTGCCATGCAGTGCACAGGCCCGTGGTACACTGGCTGCTCCCCCAGAGCCACAGCCCTGGGCTTCAAATGAAGGTTGGCTGTAAAGACAGAGGAAGAAGATAGCAAGTGACGCAGTCTCTGTCGTTGATGGTTCTCACTCTCGTGACTTACTGATTTTAACAAACCCTCTGACCTCTTTGGCACCTCATACCAGGATTCTGTAGTCAGCACATGGATCCCCTGCCAACATGAATAACCAGGGTGGAGAATCCCAGACAGGTGATAAAGCACCAGTTGCCTTAGGATGCCCAGTGGTTTCTGGCCAACCTTCACTACGTCTTTCTTTGCCACTGTGCTACAAAGTGTCCATGAGCAAATATGTCAAACTAGACCAAACTCTTCTATTTTTTTAACAGGTTGTAAAATCTTACAGGCTACATGCATATGCATGCCCACATGTATGTGTGTGTATGTATGTACAGTGTGCCAAAAAAGTATATAAGATTTGGAGGCAAATTGTCCTGATTCCAAATCCCAGTTCCACCACTTACTTACAAACATTTTGACCTTGGCAGGCCAACTTTTTCAGCCTCTGTTTCCTTATCTTTATAAAAGGTACAAGCTGTTGTGAATCTAGATAAGGTAATGCATGTCAAGTGCTCACCATGGTGCTTGGAACATTGAAGAGGCTTAGTAAGTAAACAGCAAGGTTATTCTTACAAGATGGTTAGCCCAAATTGGATACAGGACTACTGGCTGGAGGGCTTGCCATATTCTCATTGGGTTGTTTCAACCGTGGCTAGGCTGTGCCCTGAGACAACTAATAGGATAGCACCAGTAGTACCCTTGGCCGCTCAAACTCCAGGGACCATAGGGTCTGCTCTCTCCTTGTCTGACCTCCAGGTGTCTACAGGTAGTCCCCAACTTAGAATGTATTCAAGTTAAGAAGAACAACACTTAAGACTGTCCTATGTTCTCCAGTGGCATATTGGTTAAGGCATTTGGTTGTTAACCAAAAGTTTGGTGGTTTGAACTCACCAGCTTCTCCATGGAGGAAAGATGAGGCAGTCTGCTTCCATAAAGATTTACACCCTTGGAAACCCAATGGGGATCACTATGTGTCAGAATCAACTCAAAGGCAGTGAATTTGGTTTCTTGGTTTTATATTGTTATAAATATGTACTACATACATATTACACCTGTGGAGATCCATATTTGTGCCCATTCCAAAGACAGGTGATCCAATAGAATGTGGATATTATCAAACAATATCACTAATATCACACTCAAGTAAAATCTTGCTAAAGATAATTAGAAAATGGTTGTAGCAGTATATTGACAGGAATCTGCCATAAATGCCAGCTGGATTCAGAAGAGGATGTGGAAAGACGAATATCATTGCTAATGCCAGGTGGATCTTGGCTCAAAGCAAAGAATACCAGAAAGATGTTTACTTATTTTTTTATTGACTATGCAAAAGCATTTGACTGTGTGGATCATAAAAAATTATGGACAATGTTGTGAAGCTTGAGAATTCCAAAACACTTCATTGTGCTCCTGAGAAACCTGTACACAAACCAAGAGGCTGTGGTTCAAACAGAACAAGTAAAGACTGCATGGTTTGAAATCAGGAATGGTGTGCATCAGGGTGTATCCTTTCATCATACTTATTCAATCTGCATGCTGAGCAAATAATGCAAGAATCTGGAAAAAATTAAGACCAACATGGCATCAGAATTGGAGGAAGACTTCTTAGCAACCTGTGATATGCAAATGGCACAATCTTGCTTGCTGAAAGTCAAGATGACTTGAAGCACTTACTGATGAAGATTAAAGACTATAGTCTGCAGTATGTATTACACCTCAACATAACAAAAACAAAAATCCTCACAACTGGATCAATAAGTAGCATCACAATAAATGGAGAAAAGATTGAAGTTGTCAAAGATTTCATATTACTTGGATCCACAATCAACACACATGGAAGCAGTAGTCAAGAAATCAGATATCATATTGCACGGGGAAAATCTGCTGAAAAAGGCCTCTTTAAAGTGTTAAAGAGCAAAGATGGCACTTTGAAGGGTGCCTGACTCAAGCCATGGTACTTTCAATCACTTCATATGCATGTGAAAACTAGACAGTGAATAAGGAAGACTGAAGAAGAGTCAATGCTGCATTATGATGTTGGTAAAGAATACTTATAATACCATGTACTGTAAGAAGAATGAACAAATCTGTCCTGGAAGAAGTATAGCCAGAAGGCTCCTTGGAAGTGAGAATGGCCAGACTTCATCTCATCTACTTTGGTCATGTTGTCAGAAGGAACCATTTCCTGGAAAAGGATCTCATGCTTGGTGAAGTGGAAGATGAGCAAAAAAGGAGAAGAGCTTCAACGAGATGGATTGACACAGTGGCTGCAATTATCATCTCAAATATAGCAAAGATTGTGAGGATGGTACAGGACTGGGCAGTGTGTTGTTTTGTTGTACACAGGGTCACCATGAATTGGAGCCAACTTGACAACAACTAACAACAACAACAACAACAGTGTTGCAGTAAGTAAATTACTGATGTTATTCTCAGATGTTCACTCACAGACGTTCAATTTTATGATTTACTGTTCAGAATACCACCATTCAGGAAGCAGATTATATGATCTATAAGGACGTTGATTTTGAGAGTTGTAACAAATAGAAAGTTAGGCAATGTTCAACTCTAACAACATATGACATTGAACTACACACATGCCTGACAGCATTACAACTCCAAGTTCATTGTTAGGAAACTGACACCAACTTCATTGTAACCTATAGTGTGATCTTATTCAGAATTTCATACCATAAAAAACATCAATTTT
>NW_006921699.1:8367893-8369186 GCF_000298275.1 Orycteropus afer afer | reverse complement strand
ATGGTTGTCTGATTCAAAGTGGCCAAAACCAGTCCATTTCAGCTCACTAATGCCTAGGATATCAATCTTTATGCATTCCATTTCATCTTTGACAATTTTCAATTTTCCTAGATTCATACTTCGTACATTCCATGTTCCAATTATTAATGGATGTTTGCAGCTGTTTCTCTTCAATTTGAGTGGTTCAACGTCAGCAAATGGAGCTCTCAAAGGCTTTACCTTATCCTTATGAGAAAGGCTAATTTTACTATGATAAATGCAGCTCTTGCCCAGTCCTACTTTGAGAGCTTTCTAAGCTAAGTGACTCATCTTCTTCCTCTGTATTGGACAATGTTTCTTGACTATTCATAAAGTTGCACAGTAATGCATCAGACAATGTTTCTCTACTATTTATAAGGTTTTCCCTGGCCAATTCTTTGAGAAGTGAATGGCCTCCTCCTTCTTCCTAGTCTGTCTCAGTCTGCAAGCCAGGATGATACCTGTGAATCAAGTGCACCCCACTGGGTTTGAAACATCAGTGGCACAGCCTGAAGACTCACAGCAACACGTCACCACAGCAGGACAAATTGACAGACAAGTTTGTCTCCCTCAGCTGTTGGAAACCCCTCCAACCACCCTTACCTGGATCCCTGCAGCTAACTCCTTGATCTGATCCAGTCCCCTTTGCCTTGTCTGTCCTCTCCCTGCTTCCCACCTCACTGTTTGTCATGGGTGGCCTGGGTTCCCTCTTCTCACCTGGCCCCCTGTGGTTGAATCCTCGATCTGTTCTTATCTCCTTTGCCTTTTCTGTCCTCTCCCTGCCTTCCTGCCTCACTCCTTGTGGGGTGTGGCCTCTCTTCACCTGGGTCCCTGCGGCTGACTCCTTGATCTGTTCTAGTCCCCTTTGCCTTTTTTGTCCTCTCCCTGCTTCCCGCCTCACTGCCTGTTCTTAGGTCCCTTCTTTTGTCCTCTCCCTACTTCCCACCTTGCTGCCTATTCTTATATCACTGGAATCTGAATGAGAATGCTATCACTTTAGAATCCAAAATGGTTGCCACTTGTAAACATTCAAAATGGCTGCATGCTCGGTTACTTTAAATATCCAAAATAGCCACCGCTTGTAAACATTCAAAATGGCTGCACCCTTGGTCACTTTAAATATCCAAAATGGCTGCCACATGTAAAGAATCAAAATGGCTGCACCCTCCAGGCAAACAAGAAGGTCAGTGAAAAAGAACAAGAAAACCTGCAATATCCAGGGATATGCAATAAGAGAAAAAAGGCAGAGAAGGAGAATAATGGAAAAAAAAAAAA
>NW_006921699.1:8353418-8366573 GCF_000298275.1 Orycteropus afer afer | reverse complement strand
CCTTCTGAGGAGTGGCTGGTGGGTTTGAACTGCCAGCCTTCTGGTTAGCAGTCAAATGCCTGAGGCACTATGCTACCAGAGTTGGCTTACATAGTGTGCATATAACTGGAGAAGCAGAAAGCACCAAGGTTGAATCTGCTGAAAAATTCAATAATGAACTGGACAAGATAATACTAGATATGTACCAGATATGTAGCAGAGAAAGAATTTCCACCTGAGGAAAGAGAAAAGTTGTCCCCCCCCAAAAAAAAAAATTACAGTGAAAGGAGTAGCTGAAGTTTTTTCTAAACTAATTTAGGGACTTATGTCACATGTGGTATAGTGGATAAGGCATTTGGCTATGAACCAGAAAACCAACAGTTCAAACCCACCAGCTGCTCCAAAGAAGGAAAATCTAGTGATCTACTTCTGTTGAGATTTACAGCCTCAGAAAACCAAAGGGGGTCACTATGAGTCAGAATCGACTCATTGGCAGTGAGTTTCTGTTGTTGTTGTTGTTTGCTTGCAAACATGGACCAGAACACTGATCGTTTTGCTAAAGTCAATAGGCAGACTGAGGAAGCACTGAGATGTTCCTGTGACACATATGAAGGAAAAAAAACAAAGGACCATCCACACAGACAACTCTGAGTAGTTTTCTCACTAGAAACGCCATCGCCATTCCCAGCAACATTCCAGATGGTCCAGAACCTTCCACAAGTGGAGTTATGACTGCAACTGATAATATGCTGATGTCGTCTCTTTTTGATCATCAGGGTAAATTTTTATGATTTGCATATTTTTTTATGTATGTATGTATTAAAATGTACTCCTAAGGTTATATGTATTGTTTCTAACCCTCAAAGACAAATAAACACTGGATTTATAAAGACACTGGTAATAAAACGCAATAATAATGAAAACTGAAAACAAAAATGAGATATTCAACTTACTTCAGAACCTACTTACAATGGAGTCATTGCAACGGAACCCTGTGGAATTCGAGGACTACCTGTATGCAGACAGCTTCTTGTAGAGTTGCCGTCCTCAGCAGAGATTTAGCCTCTGTTTCCTACTTAGTCCTTCCACTTACTGCCCCCTGCCTTCCTCTCTGATGCTCTCTTCATTTTTCTGGCTTTGACTCATGGCTAGAGAGACTTCCCAGTTCCAAGGCAGAAAGAGCAGGCTCTTGTTCTCAACTTTACCTTCTCAGAGGATAACTATGGCATAACAAGGAAGGGAATAGAATGAAGTTTGCCTTTGGCTGTGACCACAAGCCTATTTTGCATACATGTGTAATTCCCCATATGAAGTGTCTTCATTTGGTTTTACACATGCTGGCAAAGAGGCAGATCACTTTCATTATGTAGTTGAACTTCTAAATCCCCCAGACAGTCCCATGTTTATCAGATGAAAGGTTAGGATAAAACAGTCAACTTCATGACTCCACAGTTCAAACTGGAGATTTGGCCACAAAGTGTAACGTGTACTTTCACCCATCCCAGAAAGTAGGTAAGGTCAAAGGTGAGGTTCCTGTTTGACTGGAAGAGACCTTGAACAAACTTTTTCCTCCCCTGGAGTGGCTGGTGGGTTCAAATGGCTGGACTTTCTGTTAGCAGCCAGACACTTAGCCATCTGTGTTGTGGGGAAAAGAGCAAATCGTTGTCATCCATGTTGGAACAAACACAGCATAGGCACTCACTTCTGCCTCAGTGGGTCCCACAGGTGATGTACAGGGGTGGTAGCCAATTTCTGGGGTACAGGGCCCTCTGAGTTCAGAGTAAGATCAGATGTTATGGCCTTTCTAAAGTCCACTGGGAGGTCAGCAAATACCCCTTCTCCTCCCAAGCCCACTATCACTCTGGTCGTATATATTAATACATTATTTATTAAGCATGCCTTGGGTCATCCTGGGAAATTTGGTTCTTGGACATAGTAAATGCCATTGCCTATGCTACATTTATGTCCAGGTAACAGTGACCTGTCCCAGGAGTCAAGGTTTTCATGAATCAGCTTTGGGCATGAAGTTTACAAGAGTTACTGATTGAAGCAAAGTGTCCTGATAAATTTCTGCTTATGCAGATCTTGGAAAAACACTTGCCAAACCTCAAATGGGCTTTGTCAACAAGAACCAAACCTGTGCTTTACTTTCTTTTTCTCCCAGGGAAAGCAATAAGGAAATTCTTTCTCACTCTCCCAGGTTTGTAACATAAGCAATTCAGCTATTTTATTGCTGAAGAATTGCTCATTTATTATGAGGAAGGCAATATAATTGTCATCATGAGTTCCATCACCTGGAACACCGACACTGGGTGCTAGGACCTTCTTGTGGATGCAAGGTTATACCTGGAACTCCTTCCAGCTCCCTCAGCCCATACACATATACATATTCATGAACTGTTTTCTTAGAAATAATTTTAAATTTGCAAAAAGACATCCAAAAAAAGTACACAGAACATTCATATATCCTTTTTCCAGATATATCATTGTTAGCATTTTACCTTACTTGCTTTACTTGTGTGTTCTCTCTCTCTCTCCTTCTCACTCAATTATGTGTATGAAATTAGACTAACTAGATGTCACTGTCCCAGGTTATAAACTTTGCCTTTGCCTCTTCCATCTCCAAGTAACAGTGACCTGCTCCAGGAGTCAGGGTTTTCATGAATCAGCCGTAGGTATGAGGTTTTCAGGAGTTACTAATTTGAGGGAAGTGTTCTGATAAATTCTTGCTTGTTTGAATGTGTGGATGCTGGAAAAAGACTTGCCAAACCTTGAGCTAGTCTAGCCAGCAATAACAGCCAAGCAAGAACTAAACCTGTACAGTAGTCCCCAACTTTTGTTCCAACAACTCTGTTTAAGTAGGTTCTGATGTAAGTCAAACATCTCATTTTTTTTTTTCTAGTTTTCATTATCATTACCTTTTGTTATCAGAGGGAGCTGTGGTGGCATAGTGACTAAAGCATTTGACTGCTAACCAGAAGGCTGGTGATTCAAACCCATCAGCCACTTCTCAGAAGGAAGATTGAGCAGTCTACTTCCATAGTGATATCACCTCAGAAACCCAAGGAGGGGTTGCTATGAGTCAGATCTGACTCCACAGCAGTGAGAGTTTTTGTTATCAGTATCTTTATTTGTCTTTGGGGGTTGGCATCAGAAAATTACATGCTGCAACACTGAATGTAGTACATACTACTAACAATAAGAGGTACAAGAAAATCCCCCCAAAAAATAGATGGTTGTAAGTGCAGTTCATCATAGCTCAAATCCATCATAAGTCAGGAACTACCTGTACTTGTTTTTCCTTTTTTTGTAAGGGTAAGCAATAAGAAAATTCTTTCATATACACATGCATAATGTTTTTCACATATTGTTGTTGTTGTTGTTATTTGCCGTCGAGTCGGCCCCGACTCATAGCGACCCCTCCTTGGGTTTCCAAGGCAGTATCACTACGGAAGTAGGATTGCCCAAACTTCCTTCCGAGGAGTGGCTGGTGGGTTTGACATATACATACATAATTGTATTTTATGAATCACTTAAGGATGAATTAAGCATTCCTTGGTCATCCTGGGAAAATTTGTCATTGGACATAGTAAATGCTATTGTTCATGCAAGGACCAAAAATCCTCACAACTGGACCAATGAGCAGCATCACAATAAATGGAGAGAAGATTGAGGTTGTCAAGGAATTCACGTTGCTTGGTTCTACAATCGATGCCAATGGAAGGAGCAGTCACGATATTAGACGACGTGTAGCATTGGGAAAGTCAACTGTGAAGGAACTGTTTCAAGTGCTGAGGAGCAAGGATATCTCTTTGAGGACTAAGGTGCACCTGACACAAGCCATGATATTTCCAATCGCCTCGTATGCATGTGAGAGCTGAACAATGAATAAGGAAGACCGAAGAAGAGTTGATGCTTTTGAGTTGTGGTGCTGGCGAAGAATGCTGAAAATACCATGGACTGCTAAAAGAACTAACAGATCTGTCCTGGAGGAAGTGCAGCCAGAATGCTCCTTGGAAGCAAGAATGGCCAGACTTCGTCTCACTTATTTTGGTCATGTTGTAAGAAGGGACCATTCCCTGGAGAAGGATGTCATGCTTGGTAGGGTGGAGGGACGACGAAAGAGGGGGAGGCCTTCAACGAGATGGATTGATACAGTGGCTGCAATGATGAGCTCAAGTATAGCAGGGATTGTGGGGCTGGCGCGGGATAGGGCAGTGTTTCGTTCTGCTGTGCATGGGGTCGCTATGAGTCGGAAACGACTCGATGGCACTTAAAAACAACAACAACATGCAAGGACATCATGGTCCTTTACCATACGGCTCTGAAGTGTGTCTGCCATGGAGAAGCAATTCCCCATACAATGTTTGCATACTTCAGTGTGCATTTCCTAAGAATAGGGACTTTATTTACATTACCACAGTATAGCTATCAGTTTCAATAATATTGGCAATATTTTTATTTAATCTACTGTCTATAATCAAATTGTTGTTTGATCTCACTCCTTCATAGTGTCTTTTCCTCCAGGAGAAGATCCAGTCTAGAGTCATGTATTGTATTTGGTTGTCATATCTCTTTACATCCCTTAATCTAGAACATCTCCACTACTCTCCTTCTTGTTTCTACAACTTTTCTTATTTGGAATTTGGCTGATCAAGCATTCTCAAAAGCCCCTGGTCTTCTCCTCTTCTGGTCTCCTATACTCATTTTTTTCAGTTTAAATTTTTAATTTTGGAAGGAAGACTGGGCAATCTATTTCTGTAGAGATACTGCCCCAGAAACCCAAGGAGGGCTGCTATGAGTCAGATTTGATTCAATGGCACTGAGTTTCTTATTTTTTAATTGAAGTATAATGAAATAAAATGCATAGCTCTTAGGTGTAGAGTAGGTCAGTTTTGACAATTGCATGCACAGTGTAACTACTACACCTTCCCAAGAAAATGACTTCATACAGTTTAAAGAGTTTTTTGTCACAGTCCACAGAAACAGAAGAAAGAGTCCATAGCCCACCTATTGATTCCTGTTTTTCAAGGTAAAAGAAATTGGTAATATCAATAAAATGTCACTCATGGAGAAGCAAATCCTTTCTTTGGGGCAATGGCTGTTAAGGATGCATGTACATAAGCAATAGTGGTGTGGGTGATTTCATGTTGGGACCGCAAAGCGGCATGTCATAAAATTGAATCATTCCAATTCTTGCCCAAAATATGCCTGACATAAAAATGCATCAAAACAATTTCATTAGTTAGCCAAAAATCCACAAAAACCTAAAATGATAATAATGAATAGAAACTAGTACCTATTTTCAATTGAACAGCAATAAGAGGAGAAATGGAAACCTAACACCAGCTCAAAATAGCACTGCTGATGAATAAATCATAGCCCCTTCACCTAGAAAAGAAAGCAGGAATTCCTATTAGCTGTTCATAAGATGACAGGAAGTGTGCTCTGTGCCATGGATGTGGCCAGCGGGGGACGTGAAAGCCAGACTTCTTAGGAAAAGTTCTTAGGAAAGTCATTGCTACAGATATTTAGTTTCCAGTGGTCTCTGGCTCATGGGGACCTTACGTATAAAGAACAAAACTTTGCAAAAGTGCTGAATCACTATTCTTGGTAACTAGCAATGAACTAACATTAGTTTATGGAAATCAAATTTTAGCAATCCTTAAAAAATGACTTGGGATGTTACAGGTAAGTAGCTCTGGTTGTATGCACAACTGAATCTGTGGACTTGCAGGTCATCTGCCCAAGGAACCTGAGAAGCGACAAGAGGTAGATGCTGGGTCCTGACTCAGCTCACATTGAACCACTGACACCCAACTTACTGCTCTTGAACACCAGTGTTTGGTCTGGGGGGATAGATGTGTGTGTATGAAAGAATTGACATTAAACATAGTTTCTTCTAAAGTTAAATTTATTTCTCTAATCAGTTTTTTTTTTTTTTCCTAAAATGAGGATAAAAATAAGAATCAAAATTTGATCATCCCATCATGAGTACTTTGTCCTTGAGGCCATTTTGTGGTGTTCTCTCTAAATCAAGTGCTTTTTACCTTTTACTATGAATGTTGTTGGGTGCTGTCGAGTCAATTCTGACTTATAATGACCCCATATGAGAGAGAAAACCGCACTACAGAATTCTCTGGGCTGTAATCTTTACAGAAGCATTGCCATGTCTTTCTCCCATAGATCCACTGCGTAGGTTTGAATTGCCAACTTTTCAGTTAACAGCTGAGTACTTAAACATTGCACCACCAGGGATTCTAGGGATATCTCAAAAACACAAGATGCATATGATTTTCTTTGTTTTCTCAAATTCAGTTAGGAGCAATTTAAGTCTCTGCACCCAGACTGGCAGAATGTCAAAGGTCGATGAAACTGGCTCTCACCCTTCCCCTAACATTTGCCTGGGAGTGGAGGAAAGCCAGTCTATTTTAAAAAGAGCCCCTCCTCTGGCACCACAGATTTGTCCAGTTCACTCCAAGACACCACACACCATGGCTATCAAGCACTGCTCTGCTTAAAGTGCCCAGAACCTTGCTGGTTGCCCTCCTATTTGGGCCATGAGACCCCTTTGAAGGCAGGTGCTTTTGCAGGGGGCTCTTTCGAGGAGAGAGGTTGTAGATTTAGCCAGTCTTAACAGGTACCTGGAGTTCCCTGGATGATGCAATTGGTTAATACTCTTGGTTGTTAACTGAAAGGTTGGGGGTTCGAGTCCACCCAGAGGCACCTCAGAAGAAAGACTTGGTGATCTACTTCCAGAAAACCAGCCATTGAGAACCTTGTGAGCATAATTCTACTCTGACACACAAGGGTTACTATGGGTTGGAATCTACTCAATGCCAACTGGCTAACATGCAGCTACCCCCTTGGGGGACTTTCACCTCAGAGAGACTTAGCCGGCTCAGACTCAAGACTGTGGTCCCCACAGATCTGTTACCATTGTCCCTATCCTCTAAATCCAGGGAACTAGTCATGGCATGTTGCTGTGCCTTTCTCAAGCACAAAAACAACTTTGTTCTCCTCTTTCTCAGAAAATGCTATTTAATTTCTTCACTGTTCCTTGAACATGGAACAGCCATCTGAAACATAATGGTAGGTTACTGATCCACGAAGGTAAGGAGGTCAAGCCCTCAGGAACTCAGGAGTGGCCATATCCTGGCCACTCTTTGGAAGAAAAAATGCAATTCAGGCCTCCTATGTGGGTGTACATTGTGGGGTATGGGGATAGGGCCAGGGGTGGGGGTAAGGTGGGGAATACAATGAAATTTCTCAAAAGGTCACTTCCTATAGAAAATCCCTGACAAATCAGCCATCAAAAAAAGCCCTGCTCATTCCTGGTCAGTGACATGCAAGTTTAACAAGTGTTCCATGGACAAATAGGTGTAGGCCAGTGGGCTTACAAACTGGAAGTTGAGAGTATGAGGTTATTTCAAGGGACCCAAGAATCCATAAGCATGATGGGTTGACAGAATTACTAAAATATTTCACACATATAGGTATGGCCACTTTCATCATATGTATAAGGTGCTATTGTAAGTAAAACAATAAAATATTCTTAAAAGATGTTATAAATCCATAGTAGCTTATTGTCGTATGGGTTTTATTAATCTGCAGACACTTATAAACACAAACACTGTTCTATGGTTCGAACCACATGTTATATATTAAAAAAAGGTATCACAATATTAGAAAAAAACAGAGGCTGTGCCTTCTCTTATAGTCTATTATTGTTGCTACTGTTTTTAACATGAGGTTTTTCTAATGCTGAGGATCATATACTGTGGCCCATTCCAGAGCACAATGACCCCATGTCAGAGCCTCATGTGTGCATCAACAGCCTTTAAATGAATATCAGCGCATACGCTCTGGGCAGACCTCAGCCCTGAGGCCTCCCAAAGAGTTCTACATTCAGTGTTAATCAAAGGCTAGCCCTGTCTGAGCCTTGTGTGAGAGGCTTTGGATACTCAAAGAAATGATAAAGACATGATCCTACCTACAACACTAGTCTAAGATGCCTATGGAGGCATCCTAAAGAGCTCAGTAGCATGATGTTCCAGTTGGGTAACTGGCATAACCTTGTTGGGTTGGATTTGAGCTGGCTGGTATTTCCCTCAGTTCACTTTCCCACGATATTACCAGATGGGAAGTTCTTGCCTACTTCCTGTTTCTAAAGAGTTCAACAGTTTCTTTGTGAACTGAAGGGTCCAAGAGAAGCAGATGGTTTAGGATAAAGAGCCCTGGACTAGAAGCAGCCCTGCATTTGGGTTCTTGTTCAGTCACTATTTACTGTACAACCCCATGTAAACGACTCAACCTTATCGGGCTCCATTTCTCATCTACAAAATAGGAAGAAGAAGTGGCCTGTCTACCTTATTTGGCTTTTGTGAAAATTAAATGGGAATGTTGCTCTTTTCTGTTGTATTTTACTCAAATTCATGGTGTGCAAATGTGCTTTGGTCAAGACAAATAGTCATGATTTCTATTCTCACCACTCTGTCCTAATGTGACTCAGATTCTAGAAGTGCTGGATCTGCCAACCGTAGGCAGCTGTGACTGCAGCCAAGTCTACTGTAAGTGACTGCTGATGCCCACTCAGGGCAATGAATCGCTAGGACAGGGATCAGTCCAGAAATTAGGATAATAACTTGCTTTTGTCAATTGATTTACACAAAAGACAAATGTGTCACCAGTGGATGTAACTGGTACAATTGTGTGTTATGGTGCATGCACCTTCATTAATCCCTGGTTGCCATGTGGAACCATAGTTTGAAAAGGAGCTGCCACTTGAATGACCCAGAACTCAAAGTCTCCTCTTGAATGGCATGGCTGTATGCCTGGCCTTTCCACTCAGCTCTTCCCTCCACTCTTGGGCTGCCACTGCCCTAGCCCTCACTTCCTATTGGCAGCTCACTGCCTGCTTGAGATGAAGCCTCAGTCTGCATGGTGGTATGGTTTGTCTTCAGGATTTTGTGTCTCTTGTTATGCTACAAGAGTTTCTGCCTTTTCATGTAGGCATTTTCAGCAGTAGAATGGAGCAATGTTGTCCCTGCAGAGTCTACCTGCATACTCTCTACCCTATTCTGGGAAAGTCCTGAAAAGTCCCCTGTATCAGAAGACTGCTCATTTTTAAAGCCAACCTGCCTAGAGAAGAGTGTTTTTCTTGTTATCCACAAGCCATGAAGGTAGTATAAAATTATGCTGTCAAAGAGATAAACTCTTGAGGATTTCAGGGCCTCCAAGCCGCAGCTGATGACCCTCTGAGCTGGGCTTGTCTGATGATTTGGGAAGACCAGAGAAATGATTATGCTTCATTTCAACATCACCCAGATTCTTGGGAAATGGGCTTTGTGCTCTGGTGTGTTTGGTGATCTTCCTGCCCAGATCCACCCCATTCATCTCTCTGTTTGTCATACTGTGGTGGCTTGTGTGTTGTGATGCTGAAAGCTATGCAACTAGTATTTCAAATGCCCACAGTGTCACTCACAGTGGATGGGTTTTAGTGGAACAGCTGGACTAAGACAGACTTGAAAGAAGGACCTGGTGATCTACTTCTGAAAAATATAGCCAGTGATGGGAAAGGTGGCGGAATAGGCAGACAAGCTACACAGACTGCAACAAAGCAACGCAAAATCAATTGAAACTGGTACAGAAGATGATCCTAGAACTCTGAGTTTTTTAGGGAAGGATAAAGAAGTGGCTTAAGTGCCAACTAGCAGAAGAACTTGAATGAAAACAGTGAATAAGGAGACAAACAGAGCAGCAAACTGCAGGCTGTCCTCAGGGCACAGCCACTTTGAATATTTCCCAGTAGCAACTAAGAATTAGCTGTTCACTAAGAACTGCATGGGCAAGGTCTGCATTGGTGCCTGACAACCAGAAAGGAAAACAGTGAAGGAGACAAATAGATCCATGGACTGCCAACAGCTGTCTTAAGGGCACAGATATTTTGAATATTTGCAAGTGGCAGATGCAGCCATATTGAACATATGCAAGTGGCATTCTTACCTGGACAATGACCTAAGAACAGGCTCCACTTGCCAAGGAGACCACAGGCAACTGCACTGCAGGCTGATGACTAGAAAGGCATAATACTCTCCTTGTTACTCTTATATCCCACAATCTCTTTGTAAAGAAAAGTGTGGCCATCCCCCATCTCCACCCACCAGCAGAAATTCCACCAGTCTGTGACTTGACAAAGCCTGGGTGCTGTGCCCTGCCCCCTACAGTTTTGTTTTTGTTTGTTTTTAAATTATTCTTTTCATCTTCCTCCTTTCTTCATTTTCCCACCCTCATTCCCTTCCCTGGTTCTTTTTCCTATTTTTTTTTTTTTCTCTTCCCTTTCCCTGGTTTTCTATTTCCCCATTTCCCCCCCTTTCTTTTGGTTCTTCCTATCCCTCAATTTTCCTTTTGCAGTTTTCCCAGATTTTCTTTACTATTTTTTTACTCTTGGTCTTTTCTCTCATTCCTCCTTCCCCAGAAATTGTGGCTTTTTTTTCCCTCTTTTTTTAATTATCTTTCTTTTATCCTTTTCAAATATATTTTGAAAATTTTTCTTCTCAGTTAACCGTGCAGCCATTCCAACATAGTCCAACCATACCTGCACCTCCTATAGCCCCATCCACTGAATGAGGGCCATCACTTGCTTTTGGATCAACTCATCAATGATATACAGTGGCTAATACCAGCTCAACTCACCCTCAACTGCTCCTTCGGAAGAGCTAACACAGACCTGTGCACACACACTCATTCTCTATCACACCCACCAGGAGAAAGGTGGCAACTGCTTAAATTCTAACAACTAGTGAATAAAAGAGCACGGTACCCTGTGTACACTGATATATCAAAACAAAATAAAGGGAAAAAAAGAATCACACAAACATACAACTACAAATTAAACATAAATACACCACCACCACAATGTCTCACAGACAACAGACCATCACAGTCCACACAAAGACACAAAATAATTTAGTAGAAACAAGGGACTAGGATACAAACTCAGAAAACATCCTTAAGGAAGAAGCAGCATTGGAACTCATTGATAAAAAATTCAAAACAATTATATTTGGATACTGTCAATGGATTGAAAGATAGATCAAGGAAAACACTGACAAGATCAAGAAAAACACTGACAATATTAATGAAAACACAGAAAAACTCTAGAACAATTTCAGAAAACAATACAAGACAAATGGACAAAATAAACAAAAAACTAGAAATGATACAAAAACAACAAATAGAAACCCAGAGGATTAATACTAAGATTTCAGAAACAGATAACACATTGAACAGAAAAAGGAGTAGTATTGAATCAATGGAAGACAGAATAAATGAGATTGAAGACATACCTCAAAAATACTTTAAGGGATCAGGATCCAACTTCCAGTAAGATGGCAGAATAGGCAGACAAGCTCCACAGACCCTCTTCAACAAAGTAAAGAGAAACCAATTGACAGAGATACAGAAGATAATCCTCGAGCACTGAGCTTTGAAAGGAACTATACAGAAGTGGATTAGGCACCAACAAGTAGAAAAACATAAACCTAAAGCAGTGAGTACAGAGATGGTCAGAGATGAAGAGGTCAGCCACTCTGACAGGACCAACAACCTGAATATTTCCAAGTGGTCTTGGGACCTCAGAATTGACCTAAAGATCAGCCCTGGTCACCAAGGGCTGCAGGGATGACTGTGCTGGTGACCGATGACTAGGAAGGGAAACAGCAGGGAGGAAGACAGCCTGAGCTGTGGACTTTTGGTTGTATGGAGCATGCAGCCATTTTGATTATTTACACACAGCAGCCATTTTGGATATTTAAAGTGACCAAGGTTGCAGCCATTTTGAATGTTTACAAGTGGCAGCCATTTTGGATTTTAAAGTGACAGCATTATCATTCAGATTCAGACACCTAAGCATAGGCTCCATTTGCCAAGGATGGCAGGGAGATACAGGAGGCAAACAACAGGAAAGGAGACAGCTGGTGAGTTTATAAGTGTTGCCAACTAGCGAATAGAGGGGTGTAGCACAGGACCCTCTTACATAGATAATACACAAACAAAGCAAAATGAAAATTGTTGCAAGTCACTCTAACATAAAATCACCAATTAAATATAAACACAAAACCATCACAATGCCTCAGAGATAACAGAGCAACACAGTTCCAACAAACAAGCAAGAAAGCAGGAGAAACAAGGGACCAGGATACAGACCCAAAACACATCCCTAAGGAAGACACTAGAACTCCCTGATAAGGAATTCAAAAGAATTGTATTTAGGTACCTTCAATGAATTGAGAGACAGATCAAGGAAAACACTGACAAAATTGAGGAAAACACAGAGAAAACTCTAGAACAATTTCAAAAGACAATATAAGAACAAAATAACAAAATAAATGAAAAATTAGAAATGATACAAAATCTACACACAAAATTCCAGAAGACTAATTCTAAATTTTCATAAATAGATAACACATTGAATGGGCAAAGGAGTAGAATTGAATCAATGGAAGACAGAATTAGTGAGATTGAAGGCAAATACTTCAATATTTCTTTGGAAAGAGAACAATCAGAAAAAAGATCAAAATAAAATGAAGAAAGCCTAAGTTTCATGTGGGATACCATCAAAAGGAATAACCTACATGTAATTGGAATTCCAGAACAGGAATAAAATAAATAAAACCACAGAAAAAATTATCAAAGATTTGTTGGAAGAGAATTTTCCTGGTATGATGAAAGATAAGAATATATCTATTCAAGATTCATTCAAGAAGTCCAATGAACCCCAAATAGGACAGACCCCAAAAGAAAATCACCAAGACAAATCATAATCAAACTCACCAAAACCAAAGACAAAGAAAGAATCCTGACAGCAGCATGGGAAAAACAAAAAGTTACCTACAAGGGGAAACCAACAAGACTAAGCTTGGATTTCTTGGCAGAAACCATGCAGGCAAGAAGACAATGGGATGGTGTATATAAAACCTTGAAAGAGAAAAATTTCCAATCAAGAATTATATACCCAGCAAAACTGTACCTCAAATATGATGGTGAAATTAGAACATTTCTGTATAAGCAGAAATTAAGGGAATTTCTTAAAACCAGACCAACCTTACAAGAGATGCTAAAGGGAGTCCTTTGGACAGAGAAGCAACAGCCAACAACAACTGACCATTAACACAC
>NW_006921699.1:8349818-8352558 GCF_000298275.1 Orycteropus afer afer | reverse complement strand
TTTAGTTTTGTGTATTTCACTGTACATAAATTATATTTCAATAAAATGCATTTAAAAAGAAAATTTAAGAGATCTATATAAATGGAAGAACATACCATGCTCATGGATAAGATTTTGTGAAAATGTCAATATTACCCAAAGAAATCTACACATTCAATGCAATCCCAATTCAGATCTCATCATTATTCTTTAAAGACATGGAAAAAACAATCACTAATTTTATATGGAAAGGAAAGAAACCTCGAATAAGCAGAGCAAAGCACTAGTGAAGAAGAACAAAGTGGGAAATCTCATACTCCCATATCTCAAAACCTACTCTATAGCCATAGTTGCAAAAACAGCTTGGTATTGGTACAACAACAGACACGTAGACTAGTGGAAGAGAATTGAGAACCCAGAAATAGATCCATCGATCTGTGGGCAGCTGATCTTTGACAAAGGGCTGAAATCCATTAAATGGGGAAGAGATAATGGTGATGGCAAAACTGAATATCCTTTCACAGAAAAATGAAACAAGATCTATACTTCACACCATACACAAAAACTAATGCCAGATGGATCAAAGACTTAAATGTGAAACCTAAAACTATATAGTTCATCAAAGAAAAAATAAGGGCAAACTTGGGGGCCCTAATTTATGGCATAAATAGACTATCAAGCACAACCCCAGATGCACAAGCAGCATAAGATAAACTAGATGATTGGGATCTTCTAAAAATTCAATTCTTATGTGCATCAAAAACTCCAAAAAAGTAAGGAGAATCTACAGAATGGGAAAATATGTTAAGCAATGACCTATCGGATCATGATGGCCTTGCATAGGCAATGGCATTTACTATGTCCAATGACAAATTTTCCCAGGGATGACCAAGGAATGCTTAATTCATCCTTAAGTGATTCATAAAATACAATTATGTATGTATATGTGAAAAACATTATGCATGTGTATGCAAAATAATTTCCTTATTGCTTACTCTTATTTAAAAAAAAAAAAAAAAAAGGAAAAAACAAGTACAGGTAGTCCCTGAATTATGATGGATTTGAGCTGTGATGAACTGCACTTACAACCATCTATTTTTTGGGGGATATTTGGTACATCTTATTGTTAGTAATATGTGCTCACTCCCATGGCTTAACCTTCAACCAAACAGTAGACAGATCTATAAAGTGAACAATTACACCAGGAAGGTGCACTCCTTAGAACAATTGGAGATAAGAAGGGCAGCATCTGAGCATGAAGAAATCTCTAAGGCAAGAATGCATAGGAAAGAAGGACACAGGTAAAAGTTAACCATAGGGAGGAATTAGGAAGAGAACTGTTATATTGTGGGGATTGCAATCAATGTCACAAAACAAAATATGTATGAACAGTTGAGTGGAAAACGAATTTGTTCAGTAAACTTTCACCCAAATCACAATAAAAATTTGTTTGTTTGTTTTTATAAAAGAACCAATGGTACTGAAGGCATTGGCAAAAAATAAGAGGGAACACCCACTAAGATGTTTCAAAAACATATGCAATGTTGGAAGCACTCATTTGGTTATGCCAAGAAATATGGAAGACAGCTACCTGGCCAACTGACTGGAAGAGATCCATTCCAAAGAAAGATGATGCAGTAGAATGTGGAAATTAGAGAACAATATGATTAATATCACAAGCAAGTAAATTTTGCTAAAAATAATTAAACGGTTGCAACAGTACATAGACAGGGAACTGTCAGAAATTCAAGCCAGATTCAGAAGAGGAAATGGAATGAGAGATATTATTGCTGATGTGAGATGGATCCTGACTGAAAGCAAACAGTACCAGAAAGATGTGTACCTGTGTTTCATGGACTATGCAAAGACATTGGACTGTGTAGATTAGAATCAGGAAAGGTATATCAGGGTCGTATCTTTTCACTATACCTATTCCATCTGTTGGGAGCTCTGTGGTGTAGTGCCTAAAGCACTTGACTGCTAACCAGAAGGCTGCTGGTTCAAACCCATCAGCCACTCCTCGGAAAGAAGATGGGGCAATCTACTTCCCTAGTAATACTGCCTTGGAAACCCAAGGAGGGGTTGCTATGAGTTGGGGCCAACTCGACATCACATAACAACAACATTCCATCTCTATGCTGAGCAAATAATCTGAGAAGCTGGACTATACGGAAATGAATGTGGCAACAGGATTGGAGGAAGACTCAGTAACCATGTGACATGCAGATGACACACCTTGCTTGCTGAAAATGAAGAGGACTTGAAGCACTTACTGATGAAGATCAAAGACTACAGCTTTCAGTTTCGATTACATCTCAACATAAAAGAAACAAATATCCTCCCAACTGGATGAATAAGTACCATCATGACAAACGGAAAAAAGGTTGAAGCTGTAAGGATTTCATTTTACTTGGATCCACAATCAATGATGATGGAAGCAACAGTCAAGAAATCAAATCTGACTAGGTATGTATCCTAAAGAAGTGAGAGCTAGGACAAGAACAGATATATGCACACCCAAGTTCATTGCAGCACTATTTACAATAGCAAAAAGATGGAAACAACCTAGGTGCCCATCAACAGAAAAATTAATAACCAAACTATAGAACATACACACAATGGAACAATATTCAACCTTAAAGAATAATGTAGAATCTGCAAAACACCACATAATGTGGATGAAGTTGGAGGACATTATGCTGAATGAAATAAGTCAATCACAGAAGGACAAATATTGTATTAGTCCATTATTGTAAAAAGT
>NW_006921699.1:8345963-8349117 GCF_000298275.1 Orycteropus afer afer | reverse complement strand
AGAACTAGATGGTGCCCAGCTACCACTGTCCACCACTCAGAGGAGGATCTATGTAGGAGATCCTGGATAGAGTGGAAGAACAATGTGGAACAAAACTAAACTCATAAAAAAAAAAAAAAAAGGACAAGGTTTTTCTGGTCTGACAGGGCCTGGTAGAACCTGAGAGACTATGGTCCCTAGTTGCCCTTCAGGTCTGGAATTAAACCCACTCTTGTGGCTTCCAGCCAAACAAAAGACTAGCATATGACCTGAACATTTACATTAAGTAGATAATCTCCTTGGAGAGATCAATCATGGGAGAATAGAAAGGTTGTATATGCACAGGGAGACAGCTCAGGGATAGGAGTGCATGGGAGGGAAGGACACAGGGAAGAGGTAACTATGAGGAGGAAGTAGGAGGAGAGCTGTTGCATTGTGGGGAATTGTTGTCAATGTCATGAGACAAATTGTATGTGAACTGCTATATAGAAAGTAAATTTTCTCTGTAAACTTTCACCCAAACCACAATACAAGTTAAAAAAAAAAAAAAAAGGAAATCTGCTGTAAAAGACCTCTTAAAGTGTTAAAAAGCAGTACATGTGCCAGGGATGCAGAGCCAATATGGCTGCCCCTATTTCTCTCCAAAGGGCCAGTCCCAAATGTCCCATGATACTATCCAATTTGAATTCAATTCATTGATCACTAGAAGTCCAAGACTCTGAGGCTTAAACAAGAGACATTGACTCTAATTAAAACCACTCCAGCTATAAAGCTGGAGCTGCCCCTCGGAAATTTCCTCCTTGGGATCCCTAACGCCACAAATTTCTCTCTCATCTCAATTTTCAATATGTCTCTGGATTTTTTTTCCATTCATTCATGGTGTTTTCCATGTGTATGAAACTCCAGAGCCTGTTTTCCTGAGCTGTTAAAAAGAACTCTCCCAGACAACAGTACCATCTTTGTTTTGTAGATGAACTTTATGCATCAACAAATTGGGGAGGTTTAACTTCAGAAAACCATAGATACAATGGAACAGCAATCAGGCATAAAGAGCAAGGAAGTCCTGATATGTGCTATAACATGGATGAACTTAGAAAACATGTTGTGTTGTTGTTGTTATGTGCCATCGAGTTAGACCCAACTCATAGTGACCCCTCCTTGGGTTTCCAAGGTAGTATCATTACGGAAATAGATTGCCCAACCATACTCTGAAGGAAATGTCAGACACAAAAGGACACATGCTGTATGGCCCCATTGATACAAAATATCTAGAATAGGCAAGTTGATGGAGACCAAAGTTTATTAGATATTCCCAGGGACAGGGACAGGGGACCCATTGCCTAAGAGGTGCTAAGCTTCTGTTAAAGGTGGTGGGAAAATTTGGAAATGGATAATGGTGATGGTTAAACAACATGATGAGTGTAATTAATGTCTCTGAATTATACATGTAAAAAATGTTGAAATGGCTAATGTTTTGTTACCACCATTACACAGAGAGAGAGAGAGAGAGAGACAAAAGATAATAATAATAAAGTATTAAAAAACAAAGATGTCACTTTGAGGAAGGACTATAGTGTACCTGACCCAAGTAATAGTATTTTCAATCACCTCATATACATGCAAAAGCTGGATAATTAATAAAGAACACTGAAGAAGAATTGATGCCTTTGAATTATGCTGTTTGTGAAGAATATTGAATTATCATGGAATGCCAGAAGAATAGAACAAATCTGCCTTGGAAGAAGTACAGCCAGAATGTTCCTTAGAATTAAGGATGGCAAGATTTTGTCTCATGTACCTTGGCAGTAAGCCAGCCCCAGAACCAGCAAGAGGTGGGTGTTTGCATACGTGGAGCTGCTGCTGGGCACAGGCTGCAGTAAGCCAGCCCCAAGACCAGTGGAAGGTAGGAATTTGCACTCTGGGAGTAGGCCAGGTAAGCGAGCAGGACGGGGAAGAT
This sequence comes from Orycteropus afer afer, assembly GCF_000298275.1. Classification (NCBI taxonomy): domain Eukaryota; kingdom Metazoa; phylum Chordata; class Mammalia; order Tubulidentata; family Orycteropodidae; genus Orycteropus; species Orycteropus afer. The sequence continues at coordinate 8,347,181 of NW_006921699.1, read as the reverse complement.
GAGGAATTGAGCAAAGTAGTTTGTATCAAGATCTATCCTGAAGTATAATGCTGTCAATGATAGGATACTATCCATATGCCTACAAGGAAAACCAGTTAATAGCAATTATTCAAATTTATGCACCAACCGCGAAAGCTAAAGATGAGGAAACTGAAGATTTTACCAATCTCTGTAGTCTGAAATTGACTGAACATGAAATCAAGATGTGGCAATTATCACTGGTGATTGGAATACAAAAGTTGGAAACAAGAAGAATCACTGGTAGTTGGAAAACATGGATTTGGTGATAGATATAATGCTGGAGATCATAGAATTTTGCAAGACCAATGACTTTTTCAATGAAAATACTTTTTTTTCAACAACACAAACAGTAGCTATACACATGGACTTCATCAGACAGAGTACACAGGAATCAGATTGATTACTTCTGTGGCAAGAGATGATGGGGAAGCTCAATATCTTTAGCCAAAACAAGGCCAGGAGCTGATTGAGGAACAGACCACCAACTGCTCATATGCAAGTTTAAGTTGAATCTGAAGACAATTAAAAGAGGTCCACGAGAGCCAAAATATGACTTTGATTATATCCCTCTTGAATTTAGAGACCATCTAAAGAATAGATTTAATGGATTGAACACCAATGACTGAAAACCAGAGGAATTATGGGATGATGTCAAGAACATCATCCATGAAGAAAGCAAAAGGTTATTAAAAAGACAGGAAAGGAAGAATATACCAAAGTGGATGTCAGAGGAGACTCTGAAACTTGTCCTTGAATGAAGAATATCTAAAGCAAATGGAAGAAATTACAAGATAAAAGAGCTGAACAGGAGATTTCAAAGAACAGCTTGAGAAGACAAAGTCAATAATTATAATGAAATGTGAAAAGACCTGGAGTTAGAAAACCAAAAGGGAAGAACACATTCAGCATTCCTCAAGCTGAAAGAACTGAGGAAAAAAATTTAAGCCTCAAATTGCAATACTGAAAGATTCCATGGGCAATATGTTGAATGATGCAGGAAACATCAAAAGAAGATGGATGAAATACACAGTCACTATACCAAAAAGAATTGGTAGATGATCGTCCATTTCAGGAGGTGGCATATGATCAAGAACCAATGTTCAAAACCAACAGCCAATATTACCCTCAATGGAGAGAGACTGAAACCATTCCTCTTGAGAACAGGAACTAGACAAGGATGCCCGCTATCACCACTTC
>NW_006921699.1:8330616-8343263 GCF_000298275.1 Orycteropus afer afer | reverse complement strand
TGAGACAAAGTATATGTGAACTGCTGTATGAAAAGTGAATTTACTCTGTAAATCTTCACCCAAATCCTAATAAAATAAATAAATAAATAAAAGAACCAATGTTATTGAAAGAAGTCAAAACTGCACTTAAAGAACTGGCAAAAAATCAAGGCTCTGGGATTTGATGTAATACCCATTGAGATGTTTCAACAAACAGATGCTGGACTGGAGGCACTCACTTGGCTATTCCAAGAGATTTGGAAGACAGCTACCTAGCCAACTAACTGGAAGAGATACATATTTGTACCCATTCCAAAGAAAGGTGGTCCCACAGAATGTGGAAATTATAGAACAATATCATTGATATCACATGCAAGTGAAATCTTACTGGAGATAATCCAAAAATGGTTGCAGCAGTATATTGACAAAGAACGTCCAGAAATGCAAGCTGGATTCAGAAGGGGAAATGGAGAGAGGGATCTCATAGCTGATGTAAGATAGATCTCAGCTCAAAGCAAAGAATACCAGAAAGATGTTTACTTGTGTTTTATTGACTATGCAAAGGCATTTGATTGTGTGGATCATAACAAGTTGTGGATAACATTGAGAACAATGGGAATTCCAGAAAACTTCATTGTACTCATGAGGAATCTGTACAGACCAGGAGGCTGTCATTTGAACAGAGCAAGGGCATAGATACTGCATAGTTTAAAATCAGGAAGGGAATGCATCAGTGTTGTATCCTTTCACCATACTTATTCGATCTGCATTAAAAAAAAAAAAACCTCACTGCTGTTGAGATGGATCTGAGCAAATAATCTAAAAAGTTGGCCTATATGAAGAAGAATGTGGCATAAGGTTGGAGGAAGACTCATTAACAACCTGAGATATGCAGAAGACTAAACTTTGCTTTGCTGAAAACAAAGATGACTTGGAGCACTTATTGATGAAGATTAGAGGCTACAGTCTACAGTGTGGATTACACTCAATACAAAGAAAACAAAAATCCTCACTACCGGACCAATAAGCAACATCATAATAGATAGAGAAAAGTCTGAAGTTGTCAAAGACCTCATATTACTTGGTTCTACAGTCAACACCAATGGAAGCAGCAGTCAAGACATCAAAAGATGTATTGCATTGCACAAATCTGTTGCAAAAGACCTCCTTCAAGTGCTGAAGAGCAAAGATATCTCCTTGAAGACTAAAATTCACCTAACCCAAGCCATGGTATTTTCAATCGTTTCATATGCATGTGAAATCTGGACAGTGAATAAGAAGGCTGAAGAAGAGTTGATGCTTTTGAGTTGTGGTGTTGGTGAAGAATACTGAAAGTACCATAGACTGCTAAAAGAACTAACAAATCTGTCCTGGAAGAATTGCAGCCAGAATACTCCTTGGAAGCAAGAATGGCCAAGCTTCATCTAATGTTGGTCATGTTGTTAGAAGGGACCATTCTCTGGAGAAGGATATCATGCTTGGTAAAGTGGAGGGTCAACGAAAGAAGGTAAGGCCCTCAACAAGATGGACAGACACAGTGGCTGCAGCAACGTGCTCAGGTATAGTAGGGATTGTGAGGCTGGCACAGGACCAGTGCTAAAGGGGCAAGGAGGCCACATCTTCTGACCTCCTCTAACCACACAAGAGGAAGACAGAATCACTATCAGTAGCCCAAGGCCCATTACTGGGAGGCCAGACATGCTACCTCCCTCCAGCCCTTTCACCAACCCTGCCACCAACCCTGACACCAACCGTTCCTCCTGCAACACCCATCACCTCTCTGTTGGTTCGATAATTCACTGCAGTGGCCACATAGAACTCACAGATTATGGAGTTTATTAGGGAAGAACCAGGCTACAACTCAAGTTCAGGAAAAATTCTCAGTGTCTCTCAGCCCACCGTCTCTCAGCCAACAATCTCTCACAGTCTCTCTCCCAGCAGCACGTGTCTCTCAGTGTCTCTTTCTCAGCAACACATCTTCCTCACCCAGCAGTCAGAGAGACTTCTACTTCTAGGAGGCCTCCTTTTGAGCCTGGCAGAGCGGCCAAACTAGCCAATCATAACATCAGAATTCTAAACACCTGAGAGTGAACCTCCCAGAACACTGCTTTTTGCCACGCCCAACAGAAATACCCCAGGTGGATAACTTTTACAATCAAGAGCTCCTCAGTTGCTCACAGCAAATTCCACCACGGAGTTTACAAAGACTTATGGCTAGAAAAGCCATACCAGATAATTTACTACACCCCAACCGAACAGTGTTTTTTTCTGTTGTATGTAAGTTCGCTATGAGTCAGAGCACATAACAACAACAACAAACAACCTTGGATATGTTAACAGGAGGCACTAGTCCCTAAAGCAGGACATCATGCTTGGTAAAGTAGAACCTCAGCAAAAATGAGGAAGATCTTCAACAGGATGGGTAGATTAAATGAAATTACCGTGGACTGATAAAAGAACTAACAAATCTGTCCTGGAAGAAGTGCAGCCAACGATGGCTGCAATGATGCGTTCAGACATGGCAACGATTGTTGAGAATGGTGCAGGATGGGACAATGTTTCATTCTGTTGTACATAGGGTTGCTGAGTTGGAACCTACTTGATGGCACCTAACAACAACTCTGCCTAGATCCACCCCTCAGCTAGCCCTCTATGTGGCTCACTGTCCAGCTTGTCCCCTCTAGTTGTGTCCAAAAATTAGGACTTTTCTTCTCCAACTTTGGCTATGCGTCTGTCCTCTTTATTCTATTCAGATTAACTTGGGCATGGTAAAACCAGGTTTTCTAATGTGAATTGCCTCAGGTTTTTTCCTCTTGTCTTCAAAAAATTTCTCTCAATTTTTTCTTTCCTTCTTCTTCTCTCCTAACTTGGGAAGTAAAGTCTTTTTCCTTGTCGACTCTTTTGCCTGTCCTTAGTTTTGTCCCAACTTCAGTGAATCTCCCCTCTGCATTCCCCTCATTCTAGTTTGGTAACAATAGCTTTTCAGGACTATTTCTGGGGGTGGTAGAGTTGGACAGCCTGGGGTAATTAACTGCCTCATTGTGTAACAACTGTGTTAGCATGGGTAAGTTAGATAAGCGAAACTTCTGTTTCCTCACTTCTACAATGGGACTAATAATAGTACCTATTTCATAGGGTTGTTGTGATAATTAAATAATGGAATATGTGTTAGCACAAGGCATATGGCAGAGTGCTCCATCATGTTAACTACAGCTATTAGAGTAATTATAACACTCAGCTCCTTCTCAAACTCCTTTCTTGGGCCTTTTCATTGCAGCCTACTCTCTTCTTTTTTATAGTCTCCTTAGCATTCACATCTAATGTCATGACTATCACTGTCACTTTTATGTCTATCACACCCATGTCTGTACCTCCAGCTCTGATTTTCCCACTTCCAGTCCCACAGACACCTCACACAACATGAACCAAGTTGAACTCACACCTTCTCACTCAAGTCTGCCCCTCTATCCAGGGTCCAAAGCAACAGTGGTGGCAGTGACAATAAGCATTTATTGATCACCTACTTCATGCCACACTCAGACTTACACATGCCATTTGCTAGTTAATTCCCTAGGTAAGAAGTCTCACCTCCATCATAGTCATCCAACTTTGAAACACTAGTTCATTTTTGACACTTTACTCTCTCCTCTTTGCTTCTCATGCTCAGCCTGGTGGATCAATACCATTGATGCTTCTTGAATCTTCCACTTTTGCTTCCAAGCCCACTGTTCTGGGTCAAGGCTTCCTGCAGTCTCCAAAACAACCTATTACCTGTGCTATTCCCACCAGCTTCTACCTTAGAAAACTCAAAAAAGAAGAGCAAATAAAATACAAAGTAATCAGAAGACAAGAAATAATAAAAATCAGAGCATAAATCACTGAAATTGAAAATAGAAAATAAATTGAGAAAAATCAATGAAATCAAAGGTTGGTTCATTGAACAGATCCATACAATGATAAACCACTAGCCAGACTAATCCAAGAAAAAAGAGAGAAGACAAAAATTATTTATATCAGAAATGAAACAGGGACTATACAAGTGAATCCATGGAAAATAAAAAGATAATGAGTATTTTAAGAGCAATGAAACTCTTCTACATGATATTGTAGTGGTGGATACATGACATTATGCTGTATGACCAACACAAAGAATGAACCCTAATAAAAATGATGGACTTTAATAATAATGTATCAATAATGGTTTATCAATTGTAACAAATGTACTACACAAATACAAGATGTTAATAGTGGAAGCTATGCGTGGGGGTAAGGGAGATATGAGAAAAATTTGCAATTTCTGCACAATTTTTCTATACATCTAAAACTCCTATAAAAAATAAAATGTATTAAATACAAATACAAGAAAACAAACCATGAAGAGTGAATTCAAACAATAATAGTCAGCTCTTGGTCTTTGACTTGTGACATTACTTGGATGGTCAGCACAGGGTTAATGCTAGTCTTCCTCTGACTCCCCAAACTCTGCCCTCCTGCTGTGCTGAGGGCTTTGTGATGTGCACATTAATTAGACTATTACTGAAAACATAGGCATGAGAGCTCCCAGAGTGGGGGGGAGTGTTCTTGGCCATTGGCGTCCAGGATGTGACTTGGCCCAAGCAGCTGAGAGCCTGCCAGCCTCACAGGACCACAATTCCAATGTGCAGCTCAGGCTCAGCAGGTTGCAGAATGCAGCTCATGTGCCAAATGCAGCTCATGTACACGTACCTCATGTATACAGAGGGCAATCATAATTTAAAAGGGGAGAGTATCTTTACAGGTGCCTTACTAAGAAGGTCATGTCTGACTGAACCCGGGCCAGCCCTTGACAAATGGCATAGGCCCCAGTGGAAAATCTTCTGTTAAGTTGGAACAGTTTACAACTGGAATAACTGGCATTTAGTGTGCAATGGTAATCAGTGCCCAGTGGAAATTCCCTGTAAACTTCAGCAAGCATGAATGCAATTGTAAAACTCTTTTGGATAATAATGTTACAATATATATCAAGAATCTTCAAAATAGATGTTATGGGTTGATTTGTGCCCCCAAAAAAATATGTGTCCAAGTCCTAACCTCTGGTATCTGTGAATGTGAGCTTGTTTGGAACTAGCTACCTTAAATTAGCATGAGATCATATTGAAGTTGGACAGGCCCAAATCCAGTAAAACTAATAAGGTGTTTTACAAGAAGAGAAGAAGAGACACAGAGATGGACAAATGCAGAAGGAATATGGTCATGTGAAGATGGAGGCAGAGACTGGAGTTACACTACCACAAGCCAAGGAAAACCTAGGGCTACCAGAAGCTGGAAGAGACAAGGGAGGATCTTTCCCTAGAATCTTTGGAGAGAGCATGGCCCTGCCGGTAGCCTGAATTTGGATTTCTAACCTCCAGAATGGTGAGAGAATAAATTTCTGTTGTTTTAAGCCACCAATTTGGTGATAATTTGTTATGGCAGTCCTAGAAACTAATACAACAGTAGTAATCTTTGGACTAAACATGTTCATTTTCTATTGCTGCCTCAAGAGGTTTATTGAAGAGAAGCAAAAAGATGTAAACAACCTAGGTGCTCATCAACAGAAGAATGGATAACCAAACTATGGTACATACACATAATGGAATACTATGCAACCCTAAAGAATAACATATAATCTGCAAAACACAACATAACATAGACGAACTTGGAGGACCTTATGCTGGGTGAAATAAGTCAATCACAGAAGGACAAATACAGTATTAGTTCATTATTGTAAAAAGTCAAGGAAAGGTTTATATATGGTAGGAAATTTTCTTTGTTGGTTACCAGGGATGGGAGGGGAGGGAACACTGTTAGCTAGGTAGAGACAAGTACTGACTTGGGTGAAGAGAAGGGCAACATACCAAATGTAAGTGATCAACATGGTGGCATTGAGGAAGAGGAAGACGTAGAGAGATGTATGGGGGGGAGGTAAGATAACAAAGATGAACCCTTGTGCACATTCAGTACTGCATTGTCAGTGATGGCAAACATTGATCTATGGGTGGATAGATGGGTTGACAGGATGGACTATTAGGTATGTCTATGCAGGAAGGAATGTGCTCATAGCCATGTATAGGGTTGGCCAACAATGTTTCTACAAGTGTATTTGTATGTTCTGTAAGAATTCCCAGGTATATAATAGATTTGACAAGGAATAAGATTGTAGTCACTTCTTGGCCACAGACAGCTACCCAGAGGAAGCAAGTATTTGGACCTGTGGGCTTGGGACTATAGTCACAGGGGACATCAAGCTCAGTTGGCATAACATACTACACAAAAACATTGTTTCACATCCTACTTTGGCAAGTAGCGACTGGAATCTTAAAAGCTTGTGCACAGCCAACTAGATGTAACGATGGACCTCTCCTCATACAGACCAAAAAAGAATGATGAAAACCAAAGATGGATGGAAACAATTAGTCCAAGCAACTGGTACACCATTCAATCCTCAGCCTGTACAACTATGAGACCAGAAGAACTAAATGGTGCCCAGCTACCACTCCCAATCACTCAGAGGGGGTCTATGTAGGAGATCTTGGATAGAATGGGAGAACACAGTGGAACAAAACTCAACATCATAAAAAATAAAGAAAAAAGGGGACCAGGTGTGCTGGTCTGATAGAGCCTGATAGAATCACTGAAACTATGGCCCCTAGCTGCCCTTCAGGTCTGGAATAGAACCCACTCCCATGGCTTCCAGCCAAACAAAAGATAGGCATATGAGCTGAACATTTACATTAGGTAGATACACTTCTTGGAGAGATCAATCATGGGAGAATAGATGGCCTGTGTATGCACAGGTAGATAGCTCAGGGGGCAGGAGAGCATGGGAGGGAAGGACACAGGGAAGAGGTATCTATGGGGAGGAAGTGGGAGGGGAGCTGTTGCATTGTAGGAAATTGCAATCAATGTCATGAGACAAAGTGTATGTGAGCTGCTGTATGGAAAGTGAATTTGATCTATAAACTCTCACCCAAATCACAATAAAAATTTTAAAAAAATGAGGTTTATTTAAGAGAACCAGTGTTCTTCTGGCACCAAAGATCACCTGACAACCTGAGGCAATGGGGATGTTCCAGCACAGTTGTTGTTGTAGGTGCCACTGAGGCAGCTTGACTCATGGTGACCTTGATATAACAGAATGAAACATTGCCTGGTCTTGTGTGATCTTCATGATCATGATATGTTGGGGTCAGTTTGTTTCTCCTATTGTGTCAATACAACACAGGCACAGGATCAAGAAATCGTGCCCATCTTGAGACACTATCAAGTGTCTCCCATGGTGGCATGGAGGTAGGGGAATAGCGCAAGGAAAGCACACTAGTCCCTATGTTTCACTGCTCAGAGAGCTTATCAAAAAGACAAGGCCTCAGAAAGATCCAGACTTCCTAGATGGGTAGAAATGCAGTATCAGCCAGGGTGGGCGACACCCAGGGCATCATGACTCAAGTGAGGCAGCCCTGGGCAACCCCCCAGGAGACAGGTGGTGAGTGCATAAATATTGCCAACTAGTGGATAGAGGAACACAGTACCCTACTTACTCAGATATATCAAAACAAACAAAGAAAAAAAAAACTTAGGTGAGTCACACTGTGGCGTAGTAAATTACTTAGTGTAGCTTTTCTACCCATAAGTCTTTGTAAACTCCAAGGTGGAGTTTGCCATGAGCAACTGAGGAGCTCCTGATTGCTAAAGTTGTCCACCTGGGGTATTTCCGTAGAGAGTGGCACTAAACAATGTTTTGGGAGGTTCCCACTCTCTCTCAGGTGTTTAGAATTCTGATATTATGATTGGTTGGTTTGGCCACTCCACTCTGTCGGGCTCAAAAGGAGACCTCCTAGAGGCAGAACTCTCTCTCTGACTGCTGGCTGAGGAAGATGTGCTGCTGAAAGAGACACGTGCTCCTGAGATACACATTCCTGGAAAAGAGACACAAGAGACATGCATTGCTGAGTGAGACACTGAGGGACACACACTGCTGGAAAAGAGATTGTGAGAGACTGTTGGCTGAGGGATGGTGGGCTGGGAGAGAGACTGAGCATTTTTCCTGAACTTGAATTGTAGCCTGTGGTGCTTCCCTAATAAACCCTGTAATTTGTGAGTTCTGTGTGGCCACTGCCATGAATTATTGAACCCAGGAGAGGTGGTGGGTGCTTTGGGAGGAACAGTTGGTGAGAGGGTTAGAGGGAGGCAGCATGTCTGGCCTGACAGGGATAGGCCTTGGACTGCTGATGGTGATTCTGTCTTCCTCTTGTGTGGTTAGAGGAAACAAGGAAAAAAAAAATCTTAGGTGAGTCACACCAACATACAATCACCAATTAAATATAAATACAGTGAGGTCACGATGTCTCAGAGACAACAGACCATCACAGTCCACACAAAGAAGCAAGATAAAGTACTAGAAACAAGGGACCAAGATACAGACCCATAAAATATTCCTAAGGAAGAAGGAGCATTGGAACTCCCTGATAAGGAATTCAAATGAATTCTATTTAGGCATTTTCAACAGATTGAGAGACATAACAAGGAAAACACTGACAAAATTATAGAAAGTACAGGCAAAACACAAGAACAATTTGGGAAGACAATACAAGAACAAAATGACAAAATAAATGAAAAATTAGAAATGACACAAAATCTCCAGATAGAAATACAGAAGATTAATACTAAAATTTCAGAAATAGTTAACACATTGAATAAGCAAAGGAGTAGAACTGATGCAATGGAAAACAGAATTAATGAGATTGAAGACAAATACCTCAATACTACTTTGGTAAGGGATCAATCAGAAAAAAGATCAAAACAGAATGAAGAAAGCCTAAGATTCACATGGGATACTATCAAGATGAATAACCTACATGTAATTGGAATTCCAGAACAGGAACACAAAAATAAAACCACTGAGAAAATTGTCCAAGATTTGTTGGAAGAGAATTTTCCTGACATGATGAAAAACAAAAATATATATATTCAAGAAGTTCAATGAACCCCAAACAGGATAGACTCCAAAAGAAAATCACCGAGACATATCATCATCAAACTCATCAAAACCAAAGGAAAAGAAAGAATCCTGAAAGTAGCATGGGAAAAATGACAAGTTACCTACAATGGGCAACCAATAAGACTAAGCACTGACTTCTCAGCAGAAACCATGCAGGCAAGAAGGTAATGGGATAATATATATAAAAGCCTGAAAGAAAATAATTTCCAACCAAGAATTATATACCCGGCAAAATTGCCCCTCAAATATCATGGTGCAGTTAGTAGATTTCCATTGTTTTGGTTCCCTAGTGCTGCTCTGACAAGAAATGTATCACAAATGGGATGGCTTAAACAAACAGGACTTTATTCTCTTACAGTTTGGAGGCTTTAAGTCCAAGTTCAAAGTGCCAGGCTCTAGGGGCGGGGTGAAAGCCACTCAACCTTGGGGTCCAGCTCTGCCTCCTGCTTCTGGCCCACTGGAGCTAGAGGCATTTCTTCATTCAGACAGCTGTTGGCTGCTGAGGCTGAGAAGCCCCAAGGTTGACAAGTCAAAAGGCACAGTCCTGATGTTACCAAACCACACGGCAGGCCATTAACTTAAGTCTATCGTAATTCCCGAGATCGGCAGAGCATAGCAGGCTGCTGAGCAATGACACAGCTACATGCAGAATCCACATGTGCCATAGGCTAGAGACCATTCCCAAGGCTTCTCCTTATATACAGGAAGCAGACCCCATCCCAAAGGCAGCTACTCAGCTGCTTGTGGTAGATTCCACCATGGAGCTGATTCCCAGTCTCATCATGGGGTATAACTACCATCAACTGCCCAACCATTCAACCAGGCCCAGCCAAGTTGACACACAAATATAACCACCACATCCATATAAGCAGAAATTAAGGGAATTTGTTAAAACTAGACCAACCCTACAAGAAACACTAAAGGGAGTCCTTTGAACAAAGAAGTAATAATAGCAAACCACAACCAACCATTAATAAACAAGATGACATAACCCAGAAACAAACACAGCTATGGAAGTATCCAAAGTCAAATAAGCTTACAAGACTGTAAACAAGGATCCAGAGACATCAATTGACAAAATTCCCAACTACAAACCAAAAAGAAGGAAAAAAATTGTGTAATTATAGAACTTCTAAATGGTGAGGAAGTCAAGACAATTTCAAGATAGAACAGACTTTTCTAAACTTGGGGAGAAAATTATGAATCAGAAGGTAACATCAAAGAAAAATAATAAATCTTCACATCAAAATGAAAAAGAGGACAAGCACAAATAGTTAGCAAATACTAAAACAATAGCAATGAAGGAAACGATAATAGACTCATAAACAGAATGAGCTCAGCACAGAAAATGATATGGAACAAGGAAATCAGCAACACCATAAAAAAGCACTTAAAATTACAGTAGCAACTTCATACTTGTCACTAATTACACTGAATGTCAATGGATTAAATGCACTACTCAAGAGATGGAGAGTAGCAGACTGGATAAGAAAACATAACCTGTCAATATGCTGTCTATAAGAGACAGATTTTAGAAACAAAGACAAAAATAGACTACAAATCAAAGGTTGGAAAAAGATATATCAAGCTAATGGCAATCAAAAAAGAGTGGGAGTGACAATATTAATTTCTGATCAAATTGACTTTAAGACAAAAACCACCATAACAGACAAGGAAGGACATTATACAATGATCAAAGGATCCACTGAATAAGAGGACATAACCATAATAAATATGTATGCACTCAATGTAAGAGCCCCAAAATACATAAATCAGACTTTAACAGAATTGTTTAACTACAATGCTGTCAATGATAGAATAGTATCAATATGTCTACAAAGAGGACCATTTAATACTACTATTATTCAAATTTCAAGAAACAGATGGCCCACTGGAGGCACTCACTCAGTTATGCTAAAAGACTTGGAAGACAGCTACCTGGCCAACTGACTGGAAGATATCTATATCTGTAACCATTCTAAACAAAGGTGATTCCATAGAATGTGGAAATTATCAAACAACATCATTAATATCACATGCAAGTAAAATCTTACTGAAGATAATTCAAAAATGGTTACAGCAGTATATTGACAGAGAACTTCCAGAGTTTCAAGCTGGATTCATAAGAGGATGTGGAATGAGGGATATCATTGCTGATGTGAGATGGATCTTGGCTTAAAGCAAAGAATACCAGAAAGATATTTACTTATGCTTTATTGACCATGCAAAAGCATTTGATTGTGTGGATCATAAAAAATTGTGGATAACATTGATAAGAATGGGAATTCCAGAACACTTAATTGTACTTGTTCTGGTTACCTAGATCTCCTCTGACAGGAATATATCACAAATGGGAGGCTAGAACAAACAGGAGTTTATTCTCTCGCAGTTTGAAGGCTTTAAGTCCTAGTTCAAAGTGCCAGGTTCTAGGGGCTGTGTGAAAGCCTTCAACCTTGGGCTTCAGCTCTGCCTCTTGCTCCTGGCCCACTGAAGCTAGAGGCATCTCTTCACTCAGGCAGCTACTGGCTGCTGAGGCTAACAAGCCCAAAGTCCACAAATAAGTGGCATGGTCCCGATGTTACCAAACCACACAGCAGGCCGTTAATTCAAGTTCACTGTAAGTCCCAAGGTTGGCAGAGCATGGCAGGCTGCCAAACAACAACACAGCTACATGCAGCATCCATGTGTCCCATAAGCTAGAGATTATCTCCAAGGGTTCTCCTTATATACAGGAAGCAGATCACATCCCAAAGGCAGCTACTCAGCTGCTTGTTGTAGATCCCACCATGGAGTTGATTGCCAGTCTCATCATGGGGAATAACTACCAACAGCTGCCCAGCCACTCAACCAGGCCCAGCCAAGTTGACATACAAATTTAACTACCACAGTACTCATGAGGAAACTATACATAGAGTAGGAGGCTGTCGTTCGAACAGAACAAGGGGACACTGCATGGTTTAAAATCAAGAAGGGAGTGCATCAGGGTTGTATCATTTCACCATACTTATTCAATCTCTATGCTGAGCAAATAATCTGAGAAGTTGGACTATATGAAGAAGAACATGGCATCAAGATTGAAGGAAGAATCATTAACAACCTGCAATACACAAATGATACTACTTCCAGGGGTAGGAGGGAAGGGGTGGGAACACTGTTAGATAGATAGAGATAAGTATTGATTTGGGTGAAGAGAAGGACAATATACCAAATGTGAGTGATCAGTATAGTGACATTGAGGAAGAGAAAGACAGAGAGAGGTACGTGGGAGGTACAGACAACAAAGATGAATCCTTTTGCACACATAGTACAGCGTTGTCAGTGAAGGCAAACATGGGTATAGGGGTGGATAGATGGGTGGACAGGCTGAAATATTAGGTATGTCTATGAAGCGGGGAGTGTACCCAAGAACATGTATAGGGTTGGCAGACAATGGTCCTATAAGTTTGTGTGTATGATCTGAATTCCCAAGTGTATAGTAGAGCTGACAAGGGGTAAGGTTGTAGTCACTGCTTGGTCACAGCCAGCTACCCAGAGGGACCGAGTAGTTGAACCTGTGGACTCAGGACCATAGTTGCAGAGGACATCAAGCTCAATTGGAATAACATACTACACAAAACATTGTTGCACCTCCTACTGTGGCGAGTAGCAACTG
>NW_006921699.1:8318740-8329982 GCF_000298275.1 Orycteropus afer afer | reverse complement strand
CCATATTGGAAAAAAAAAGAGTAACAATATAAAAAAAGTGATACTACTTTGCTTACTGAAAGTGAGGATGACTTGAAGCACTTATTGATGAAGCATGAAGAATACAGTCTGCAATATGGATTACACCTCAATATAAAGAAAACAAAAATCCTCACAACTGGACATATAAGTAGCATCACAATAAATGAAGAAAAGATTGAAGTTGTCAAAGACTTCACATTGCTTGGTTCTACAATTGACACCAATTGAAGCAGCAGTCATGACATCAGACGGCGTGTAGCACTGGGCAAGTCTGCTGTCAAGGACCTTGTTCAAGTGCTGAAGAACAAAGAAGTCTCCTTGAGGACTAAAGTTGGCCTGACACAAGCCATGATATTTTCAGTCACCTCATATGCATGTGAGAGCTGGACAATGAATAAGGAAGACCGAAGAAGAATTGATGTCTTTGAGTTGTGGTGCTGGTAAAGAATGCTGAAAGTACCATGGACTGCTAAAGGAGCTAACAAATCTGTCCTGGAAGAAGTGCAGCCAGAATGTTCCTTGGAAGCGAGAATGGCCAGACTTTGTCTCAACTACTTTGGCCATGTTGTCAGAAGGGAGCATTCTCTGGAGAAGGATGTCATGCTTGGTAAGGTAGATGGTCGATGAAAGAGGGGAAAGCTCTCGACAAGATGGATTAACACAGTGGCTAAAGTGATGGGCTCAAGTATAGCAGGGATAGAGGAGCTGGTGCAGGACTGGACAGTGTTTCATTCTGCTGTGCATAGGGTCACTATGAGTCAGAGATGATTCAACGGCACCTAAGAATAACAACAAAAGAATTGAAAAGACAAATACATGATGCCACAATAATAGTAGAAGACTTTAATACAAACTTCAATGAAAGATAGAAAACTGGAAAGAAACTCAACAAAGACACGGAAAAACTAAACAATATAATCCACCAACTTGACCTTATAGACATCTAAAGAGTAGTTCATCCAACAGCAAAATATACATTCTTTTCCAGTGCATATGGGACATTTTCCAGGATAAACCATATGTTAGGCCACAAAGTAAGCCTCAAAGCATCTTCTCAGATCACAATGTTATAACATTAGAAATCAACAATAGGGAGATCAATGGAAAAAGAGCAAACATATGAAACCTGAATAACACCTTCCTTAAAAACAATGGGATAATAGAAAAAATTAAAAATGAAATTTAAAAATTCCTTGAATCAATGAGAATGAAAATACGACATACCAAAATCTTTAGGACACAGCAAAAGCAGTGATCAGAGACCAATTTATAGCAATAGATGCACACATCAAAAAAAGAAAGAGCCAAAATCAACATCTTTGTCCAATATTTCCAACAATTAGAAAAAGAGAAGCAAAAGAAGCCTACAGTCACCAGAAGAAAAGAAATAATAAAGATTCGAGCAGAAATAAATGAAACTGAAAATAGACAATAGAAAAAAAATCAGCAAGACTAGAAGTTGGTTGTTTGAAAAGATTAATAAAATTGGCAAACCACTGGCAAACTTAAGAAAGGAAAAGAAGAAGATGCAAATAATATGAATAAGAAATGAAATGGGTGATGTCAAAACAGAGCAAACCAAAACCAAATTCACTGCCATCAAGTTGGTCCCAACTCATAGCAACCCCTCCTTAGGTTTTCGAGGAGGTATCTTTATGGAAGTAGATTGCCCAATCTTTCTTCCAAGGAGTGGCTGATGGGTTTGAGCTGCCAGCCTTCTAGTTAGCAGTCAAATGCCTTAGGCACTATGCCACCAGAGCTCAGTTACCAAAAAAAAAGTAAAATGCTTGGGAATAAATATTACCAGAGACACAAAAGACCTGTACAAAGAAAACTACAAAACACTACTTCCAGAAAATGTAAGAGATCTACATAAATGGAAGAACATACCATGTTCATGGATAGGAAGATTGATCATTGTGAAAATGTCAATAATACCCAAAGCAATATGCATTCAATGCAATCCCAATTCAGATCCCATCAACATTCTTTAAGGACATTGAAAAACCAATCACTAATTTTATATGGAAAGGAAAGAGACCTAGGATAAGCAAAGCACTATTGAAGAACAAAGTAGGAGGTCTCACTCTCCTGGAACACAAAACCTACTAAACAGCCACAGTAGTCAAAACAGCCTGCTATTGGTACAGTATTGAGAACCCAGAAATAGATTCATCAATCTATTGTCAGCTGATCTTTGACAAAGGGCTAAAATCCATTAAATGGGGAATAGATCATCTCTAACAAGAGATGCTGGAAAAATTGGTTATCCTTTTGCAGAAAACAGAAACAAGATTCTTAGTGCACACCATACACAAAAACTAACTCCAGATGGATCAAAGACTTAAATGTGAAACCTAAAACTATAAAGTTCCTCAAGGAAAAAATAGGGGCAAATTTAGAGGCCCTAATTTATGGCATCAATAGACTATCAAGCATCACCCAAAATGCACAAGCAGCAGAAGATGAACTAGATGACTGAGACTTTCTAAAAATTAAATTTTTATGTGCTTCAAAAGACTCCAAAAGAGTAAAAAGAGACCTTACAGATTGGGAAGAAATATTTGGCAACAATATATCTGACAAGGATTTAACTTTAAAATTTATAGAAAACACCAATACTTCAACAACAAAAGGACTAACAATAAAAAATAAATAAAATAAAAAAATTTTATAAAAAGGAGGGGTCAGAAGACAAGAGTAGATACTTCACCAAAGAAGATATCCAGGAGGCCAACAAACACATGAAGAAATGTTCCCAATTATTAGCCATTAGAGAGATGCAAACCAAAACGACAATGAGATACTATCTCACCCCAGGACTAACAGAAAAGTTCAACAACACAGAAAATAACAAATGCTGGAGGGGATGTGTAGAGACTAGGACTCTCATACACTGCTGGTGGGACTGTAAAATGACACAACCACTGTGGAAAGCAGTATGGCGATTCCTTAAAATGTTGAAAATGGTAATACCATTTGATTCAGCAGTCCTATTACTAGGTATATATCCTAAAGAAGTGAAAGCCAGGACACAAACAGGTATATAGCACACCCATGTTCATTGCAGCACTGTTGGCAATAACAAAGGATGGAAACAACCTAAGTGCCAATCAACAGAAGAATGGCTAACCAAACTATAGTACATACACATGATCAAACACTATGCAACAGTAAAGAATAACGTAGAAATACCACATATAGTGGATGAAGTTGGAGCACATTATGCTGAGTGAAATAAGTCAATCACAGGACAAGTATTGTTATTAGTTCACTATTGTAAAAAGTCAAGGAAAGGTTTATATATAGAAGGAAGCTTTCTTTGTTGGTCATCAGGCATGGGATAGGAGGGGAAGGAACACTGCTAGATAGGTAAAGAGAAGAATTGATTTAAAGGGAAGGGAAGGGCAATGTACCAAAATTGAGTGATCAACATGGTGGCACTGAGAAAGAAGAAGACATAAAGAGGTACACAGGAGATACAGACAACAAAGATGAACCCTTTTGCATGTACAGTACTGCATTGTAAGTGATGGCAAGCATTGATCTACAGGTGGATAGATGAGTGAACAGGCTGAATGATCAGATATGTCTAGGTAAGGGTGAGTGTGCCCATGACCATGTGTAGGGTTGGCAGATAATGTTTCTACCTGTGTATTTGCATATGCACTAAGAATGGGTATATAACAAAGCTGACAAGGGACAAGGTTGTGATGGCTTCTTGGCCACAGCCAGCTACCCTGATGGAGTGAGTAGTTGGACCCATGGGCTCAGGACCATGATTGCAGAGAACATCAAGCTCAACTGGCATACCATACTACACAAAAACATTGTTCTACATCCTACTTTGATGAGTAGCGACTAGGGTCTTAAAAGTTTGCAATCGACCATCTAGATCCAAAGATGGGTCTCTCCTCATCCAGAGCAAAGAAAAATGAAGAAAACTTCTTCAAATGGACTAGTAGACTATGGGATCCTCACCCTATATGACCATGAGACCAGAAGAACTAGATGGTGCCTGGCTACCACTGTCAACCACTCGAAAAGGGATCAGTGTAGGAGATCCTGGAAATAGTGGGAGAATAATGTGGAACAAAACTCAGAATCATAAAAAAAAAAAAGACTAGGGTTACTGGTCTGATAGAGCCTGGAGACCCCTAAGACTATGACTCTTAGTTACCCTTCAGGTTTAGAACGGAACACACTCCTGTAGCTTCCAGCCAAACAATAGACAGACATATGGGTGAACATTTACATCAAGTAAATACTCTTTTTGGAGGGATAAATCATGGGAGAACAGAATGGTAGTGTTTGCACAGGGAGATAGCTTGGAGGGGGGGAGTGGATGAGATAGAAGGGCACAGGGAAGAGGTAAATATGGGGAGGAAGTGGGGAGAAAGGGACTTGCAGTCAATGTCATGAAACAAAATGTGTATGAAATGCTGTATGGAAAATTAATTTGCTCTGTAAATTTTCACTCAAATCACAATAAAACACACACACACACACACACACACACAAAAAAGAACATATGCAAGACTCTCAGCAAGGTGCCTGGCACATAATAAATACTTAACTGATAGTAGCTACTACAACAGATGAAACAATAATAATTACAAATTGTTATGTGACAACATAGATGCCTTGCTCAATAAAAACGATGTCAAGAACTGCATCCTAGATCCAGCAAACCAGGAGAGGGACACAGACCTCCAAATACCAGCCCCTCCTGCCTTGGCCTCTTACCTCCTCGAAAGGATTGTGTTTGCATCTGTAGCCGGATCTTTATGAGGTCCACAGGCCCACCCAGCCCGACAGAGACTACACCAGCCACCATGCTGGCCAGGAGTAGGTCAGACAGGGTGCTGGATGGGCTGGCTTCAAGGTCCCTGCAGCGGTGCTGGCTGAGAAACCGCTGAGTGTTACTGAAGACCCCAAACACCACGGCGTTGTAGACAGCGATGCTGGCGAGGGGGAAGGACATGCCCTTGAAGAAGCCAAACACCTGTAGGAAGCCCAGTGGGAAGAAGAGTGAGGGTCCAAGGCTGCTATAATGAGGGGAGAGGTCTGTGCCTACAGGCCAGGGACGGACCTCCCTGCTGCCCCTCACCCTCCTCCAGAGCACGCAGCCAAGACTGCCTCATGGAGCCCGCAGGTTGGTGGCAAACCACCCAGAATACCAAAACCAATGTGTCAGTGAGGTAATTAGGAGAAGATGCTGATGTGATAGGGAGATATCAGGGGTGAAGGAGGGGAGGGTGAGGAGCTTGCTGTGGGTTCCATTGCATCCTTCAAAAAAGATATGTTGAAATCCCACCCTTCTGTAGCAGTGAATGTGAGTTTATCTGGTAATAAGGTCTTTGCAGATGTAATCAAGTTAAGATATGGTCATATGAGATGAGGATGGGCCTTAAACCTAGTAACTGGTGTCCCTATAAGAAGAGAGAGATTCAGAGACACTGACACACACAGAGGGAAGAAGGCCATGTGAAGACAGAGACAGAAATAGAAGTGATACAGCTTCAAGCAAAAGATCACCAACATCTGTTGACTTCTGCTAAAAAGAAACAAGGAAGAATCCTCCCCTAGAGCCTTCAGAGGGGGAGTGTGGCCTTGCAGACACCTTGATTTTGGACTTCTAACCTGGTGGTAAATCTTTAGAAAGGTAAATTGCCCATTTCCTTTCGAGGAGCAGCTAGTGGGTTTGAATGATCAACGTTCTGCTTAACAGTCAAATGCCTTAGGGACTGTGCCACCAAAGCTCCTTTGTAAGCCACCTCATTTGAGGGAATTTGTTATGGCAGCTTAGGAATCTAGTCATGGGCTGCTCTAGATTCAGTGGCAGGGCTTCTCACCCTGTTTTTGCTGTTGTTGTTATCTGCCGTCAAGTCTGATCTGACTCATAGTGACCCCTCCTTTGGCTTCCGAGGTGGTATCACTACGGAAGTAGATTGCCCAACCTTCCTTCCAAGCAGTGACTGGTGGGTTTGAACTGCCAGCCTTCTGGTTAGCAGTCAAGTGTCTTAGGCATTATGCTACCAGAGCTCCCTCTCACCCTGAGGAGGAACTAATTTCTGCTTGGTATTTTGATCCCTGCCCAGGAAGCTTTACTCATGCCAGAACCGTGATTTGCCACTGCAGTGGCAGTGTTCTTGGCTGAGGAGGAGCCTATGGAGGCCCTACTAGGACAGTGGGCTGGCTAAGTCCCTCACACCCTCTCCCCATTTGCCTCTCAGAGTGCATTCTCCAGGCACCTGCCAATGTGCCAGGCCCTGGAAACAAAAATAAAGAAAGTGTCTCTGCCCTCCCTTACCTCACAACCTGTGGGCTGTGGAGGGAGCATTTAAGGGGTGATGGGGGGGAACACAAACTGACAAGTGAGGGGGTGGAAAGACGATACCAGTCCTCCAAGGGGACACCTGGGCTAGCCTGCAGGTGGGGCCTCTCTCTGAGTTTGGTTATCTCTTTTATTTTATTTATTTTTTTTTTTGTAATTGTGCTTTAGGTACAAATTTATAGAGCAGAATTTGTTTTACATTTAACATTTCATGTACATTTGGTTTCACTCCACAGTTACCAACCCCAACCCTAACCCACTCTTCTCTCCCTTCTCAGTAATCCGCCCCCTGCCCCCCCATGCCCTTCTTAGTTATGTACTCCTGTCTGTCCAGCTTTTTTTCTGTGTGACTGTTGCCCCTCTGGTGCCCCCTGGCCAATTGCTCCAAGGGATATATCTCTGTAGAGTAGGTGGGTACATGCCGTGGGTTGAGTGTTCCGCATGTAAGTATTATTTACTGTTGGACTGAGAGCCAGCCCTTGGGAGTGAGTTTTATCCTAGGCCTGTATCCCAGGGCCATAGTCTTGGGGGTCCCACCAGCCTCCATCCAACCAGTAATTCTGATATTCTGATAATTATTGTGTTTCTATATTTTTTTCCATGTTTTTCCTCCCACTCTGTCCAGGATCTCCAGTTTTGATTTCTTCCCTAGTGGTTGACATTGGTAGCCAGGCACCATCTAGTTCTTCTGGTCCCAAAGTCCATCCTGTGCTAGGGCTGATTGTTTCCAAATGCCCTTGGTTTTCTTCACTCTTCTTTGCTTCTGACGAGAGAAGACCATTAGTTGTATCTTAGATGCACAGTCGAAAGCTTTCAAGACCCCAGTCTCTACTCACCAAAGTAGGTTGTGGAGCAAGATTTTTATGTATTTTGTTGTGCCAATTGAGTCTGGTGTCCCTGAATTTGGTTGTCCCTTGGCTAAAGTAGCTGGAGAGGGGAACTCCAGGAGGTCAGCAGGAAGAAGCTATGTACGAATAGAACACTGAAGGCTGAGGTCAGAGTCCTTTCTACACTGCCTTCTCAGCCAACACCATGTTGTTGTTGTTATGTGCCATCGAGTGAGACCCAACTCATAGCGACCCATCCTTGGGTTTCCAAGGCAGTATCACTATGGAAGTAGATTTCACAACCTTCCTTCCAAGGAGTGGCTGGTGGGTTTGAACCGCCAGCCTTCTGGTTAGTCAAGTAGTCAAGTGCCTTAGGCACTACGCTACCAGAGCTACTAATCAACACCATAGGCATGCTGAAAATTGGAAAATTCCACAGGCCCATGGGGGACTTCAGGACAGCATACACATTTTGGCTCCTGTCCCATTCATTGTACACAGTTTAGGCTGTACAGACCACTAATCCTGAACTGCATAGGCTGTGACTCTGTTTGCCATGGTCAAGACATCACACACACACACACACACACACACACACACACACACACTGTGCTTCAGGATCTTCCTCTATCACAAGACCCTTTAGATAATGTGTGGCATGGCTTAGCCCTGAGGCGCTGCTGTGTCTCAGAGGAGTGCCACAGTCCCAAAAGAAACCCCGAAGCTTGGGTGTGGCTGGCAAACACTGCTGGGGATGTGCGCCAATAAGGAGATCAATGGCTGTCTTTCAGGAAACTGAGGATCACATAACCTTTCCCTGGAACATCAAGTTCTAAATATGTAGCACTTGCCTTTGATTTGAAAGCAGGAGACCAGGAAAACTAAAACAACATGCTGAAGCCAGATACACTCTAGGTACAGGCAGGAGGCTTGCAAGCTCTGAGGCACTTCTTAGAACAGAGTCTGTGGGGACATGACCAACAGTGGGGCCACAATTCCAGTGACTCAGGGAAAAGCCATATGCCACTAGGCTGACACCTGGCAATTTCTTAAAATCAGCAGGTCATTTCACCCAAAATTTTAACAGTCATTTGAAATCCCCAAAAGAGGGACCTTAGAAAGTCTTCCTAAAGCACACATTAATTCTCAAGAAAGGGACCTCATGCATCTTCTCCAAAATAAAACTGTAAAACCAGTTGCTGTCAAATGGATGACAACTCATGGTTGTCAAAGTAGAACTGCACTCAACAGGGTTTTCAAGATCTGATTTTTCAGAAGTAGATCATCAGGTCTTTCTTCAGAGGTGCCTCTGGGTGGACTCAAGTCTCCAGTTTTTTGGTTAGCAGCCAAGCACATTAACTATTTGCATACTCACACCTTAGGACTCCTGCAAAATAGTTTTTTCCTTTGAGAAGAGAAGCCTGGGGACCCCTGGTCAAATATGAAGCAAGCCAGCTGTCCAGGCAGTATATAAGATGGGAAGTGGTGGCTCCTCCTGCCCGCCTAGCCTGCCCAGATAAAGGGAAGCCTGTGAGCACATGGATTACCAGTCACTCATTCGATTTTGAAAACTGACAGGTCATCCTGTTTTTTGTAGCATTTTTCCACACTGTGCTTCTAAATTCTTCAGAACTTCTCTAGAGAAGTTCCGTAAAGCCATTCTTTCCTCCTCAATAACATTGTACTAGGTGACAGGGGTAAGTTCAATAAACATATAAAGAAACATATAATACAAGAGGTATGTTATGAGATGAGCAGGAAAACATGAGTTAAGTGCAATGAGAGGGGAAGAGCAGGCTTCCTGCCAATGTGCTGGTGCCGGGACTGTGGCTCTCTGTGGGAGGCCCTGGTGATTGTCATCATGCCCACCCAAGGGGCACTTACACTCTCCTTCTTGTACACCATGCGGATGCAGCTGAGCGTGTTCCTGTAGCCCACACCGGCTTGCAGGCGAGTCTGTGGAGACAGACAAGAATGGTGAGGGTAAATCAAGACCATTGGCACCCCAGTTCCCATGAAGACACTAAGCTCCAAGGGTTATTCAGGAGCTGAGGCCCAGAGAAGGTAGGCCCCATGAAGATCACATGGCCAGTAAGGAGGCAGGTTTCTGTCCCATCCATGCTGGTGTTCTGTCCTCTACATGACCACCCTTCCTCTAATGACCCACCCACAGTTTGCTAGATGTAGGAGAAGCCCTCTGTCTAAGAGAAGAACAACTGTGTGAAAATGGTGATTTTGGGGGGATGTGAGCTCTTCAAGCACAAAAAGCTGAACTACAACTTGAGCAAGGGCAATCATGGCCCTGGCCTATCTGTTGTCCATCACTCTGCCCTCCTAAATGTCCCCAGAAGTCATCCTCTCTTCTCACCTCCACCACCATACCACCTTGGTCCTGGCCACCATCATCTCTCACCTGGACAACTGCTGTGGTTCCCTCATTCCCTCTACATTCTGCCTACAAAACAGTCAGCCTGAGCTTTCCCAGATATGAATACTCTCGCATCACTTCTGTGTAAAGCCCTCCAGTGGCCTCGTATTAAATTTAGAATACAACATACACTCTTTGTCAGAGTCTGGATGCCCAGCCTATCTCTCACTCTTTCATGCTTTTTCCCCTTTGTTCTAGTTACCTATTGCCACTCTGACAGGAATATACCACAAATGGGATGGCCTTAACAAACAGGAGTTTATTCTCTTACAGTTTGTAGGCTTTAAGTCCAAGTTCAAAGTGCCAGGCTCTAGGGGCTGGTGAAAGCCCCTCAGCCTTGGGCTTCAGCTCTGCCTCCAGCTCCCAGCCCACTGAAACTACAGGCTTTTATTCATTCAGATAGCTGCTGGCTGCTGAGGCTGCCAAGTCCAACATTGACAAGTAAAAAGACACAGTCTCGATGTTACCAAACCACATGGCAGGCCATTAATTCAAGTCCATTGTAAGTCCCAAGGTCGGCAGAGCATGGCAAGCTGCTGAACAACAACATGGCTACATGCAGGGTCCAAGTGTGCCATAAGCTAGAGACTATCCTTAAGGCTTCTCCTTATTTACAGGAAGCAGACCATATCCCAAAGGCAACTACTCAGCTGCTTGTGGTAGATCCCACGATAGAGCTGATTGCCAATCTCATCATGGGGAATAACTACCACCAGCTTTCCAGCCACTCAACCAGGCCCAGGCAAGTTTACATACAAATTTAACTACCACATCCTTCTCACCCTACAGGCTACCACATGGCACATTCCCAGGCCCTGGAGCACCTATTCTTTCTTGCTTCCAGACCTATGCACCTGCTGTTCCTCCCCCTGGAAGGCTCTTCCATCAGTTCCTGCTCATCCTTTGGTTCTGGGCTTAAATGCTGCAATTGTGTTCTTTGTTTTTCTGTTGACTTACGGTGTTTGTGGGGCTCCTCCACTGGAGCAGGTCCACCCATCTACTCTCTACTCACTAGACCTTGCACAGCCCCTGCACAGTCACTCCTGTGGACTGGCTGAATGAGGGCTGGGTGAGTTAGGGTGAAGGCTTCTAATGGAGGCTTGCTTTGGTGACAAATAGCAGCAGTTGACAGTCACAGAGGGCTTGAGTAAGTTCACAAAACTGTCTAGAGCACCTCCCTGGCCTGGTTTCAAGAGTTCCACTTCTTTTAAGATGTACAGCCCATCATCATCACTAGTCATTAGAGAAATGCAAGTCAGAAGGACAATGAGATACCACTTCACACCCACTAGGATTTCTATTATAAAATAAAAGGAAAATAACAAATTTTGGAGAGAATGTGGAAAAATTGGAACCCTCACGCACTGCAGGTGGGAAGGTAAAATGGTGCAGTATCTGTGGAAAACAGTTTGGCAGTTCCTCAAAAAATTAAACAAAAATTACCATGTTGTTGTGTGCTACTGAGTTAATTCTGACACACACTGACCTTATAGGATAGAGTAGAACTTCTCCATAGTGCTTCCTATGCTGAAATCTTTATGGGAGCATATTGCCAGGTTTTCTCTTCTGCAGAGCCACTGGTGGGTTCAAACCACTGATTTTTCTTTTGGCAGCTAAGTGCTTACCCAA
>NW_006921699.1:8300358-8313770 GCF_000298275.1 Orycteropus afer afer | reverse complement strand
GGCTGGAGGTTCAAACCCACCAGCCACTCCTGGGAAGGAAGATTGGGCAATCTACTTTTGTAATGATATTGCCTCAGAAACCCAAGGAGGGGTCACTATGTTAAGTGCACAAGTAATATAGAAATGTTGTTGTTAGTTGCCATAGTCAATTTCAACTAATGGCCACTCCATGTGTTCGCTTAATAAAAAATTGTAACATTCTGTATAAAGCTAAAGCTCCCTTTAAACCACTCCATCCTGAACCCCTCCCTCACCATGTCTCACCTTGAGCAAGTTAACAATATGGCTAACAGTTTGGCAGGCATCTGTCTAAATGCGTTAATAAACCTACAGAGCCAACTCTGACTCATGTTGACCCTGCCATGTGTTAGAGAAGAGCTATGCTCCACAGAGTTTTCAGTGGCCAGTTTTTGAAAATGGATCATCAGGCCTTTCTTCTGAGGTGTTTCTGGGTAGACTCAAGCCATCAAATTTTCTATTAGCCATTGCATACATTAAGCATTTGTACCTATTTATAGTGGTCACTATTCCATTCTCTGGTGGGGTAGTGCCTAAGGCATTTGACTGCTAACTAGAAAGCTGAAGGTTCAAACCCACCAGCTGCTCCTCAGACGACAGACTGGGCAATCTACTTCCATAGAGATACCACCTCAGAAACCCAAGTAGGGGTCGCTATGAGTCAAAATGACTCGACAGCAGTGAGTTTATTCCATTCTCAGGAAATTCAGCAGTGAGCAAAATGAAGTCCTTGTCCTCATGGACCTTAAAATCTAATGGGGTCGAGACACAGTCAATAAGAAAGGAAATTAATATATACGTCAGACGGAAAAAAGATAAGAAAGAATGGGTTATGGGAAGGGAACTGCAATTTTAAATTGGGTGGTGGAGAAGGCTCCTAGGAAGATGCAGTCAAAAGAGAACTGGGCCTTCCTAATCTCCTTGTTAAGCAGAACCACACAGGTCTTCCTTGGAGCAGGGTTCCCCAACCAGGATGATGGCGTGACCATGGGGAGGGGTTTCCGCAGACCTCTCACTCTGCCCTGTTTAAGGCTGATGTAAGCCAAACACTTTCTCTCTCGGCCTCCAGTTCTGTCTGGGTTGCTCCTGGGTAACAAAACTACAAAACGGTCCCTCCCCAGGGGTGATCCATTTCCCAGTAAGAAGCTTGAGTTATCAGTCACTCAAGCAAATGGCATATGAGGGAACTCAATGCAAGAGCAAAACCCTGATCACAGGCAAAGCAGTAGAGCTAAGATCTGCCTGTTGTCCTGAGAGTACTTAGGGAGTCTGGCACCGAGGCCAGCAGCAAAGCCCAGTTCTATAAGGGCCCCTTAGAAGGTCCCTGGATGGTGCAAACAGTTTGTGCTTGACTGTTAACTGAAAGGTTGGTGGTTTGAACCCACCCACGGACACTACAAAAGAAAGGCTTGGTCATCTGCTTCCATAAAATTGCAGCCAACAAAACCATAATGGAGAAGTCCTAGTCTGTAATACATGGAGTTGCTAAGAGTCAGAAATAACAGCAACAAGGTTTTTTTGTTTGTTTTTATGGAGCTTCCAATCATTCAGTATGTACCTACTGCATACTTGGGAAAACACTGAACATCTCACATAATTTATTTCAATGAATCTACCAAATGCTATGAAGCAGGGATACTCTCTTCACTTTACAAATGAAAGACAAGTGCTAAAGGACAGAGTGGGAGAGATAGTTGGAGCTCAGTGCTGAGAGCTGAGCTGCTGCCTGGTCCAACCCACAGACCCCCATGAACTGACAGAGCAGGCATGTGCTGGCTGGCCTAGGGCCAGTATTCATGCCTGAGGCTGAATGGGATAGTCAGAGGGCAATCTGACATGAGGGCATCAGGGCAAGAAGCCCCATTGGGGTGGTTAGGAGAGGGAGGCAGACACTCCACAAAGCTAGCCCACTACAGCCCAGCTTAGCTGGTGCAAAGGCAGCTGAGTCCTGATTAGAAAAGCTGGCCATACTGAATCAGGCATTGCTGTTGTTATTGTTGCTGTTGCTGTAGTTGTTGCAAGCTGTCAATGAGTTGGCTCCTAACACATGGCAACCCCATGCATAACAGAATGAAACACTGTCTGGAAGTGTGCCATCCTCCACGATCTTCACTGATCAGACCTTTGTGATCACAGGGTTTTCATTGGCTGGTTTTGGACATAGATGACTACCAGGCCTTTCTTCATAGTCTGTCTTAGTCTGGAAGTTCCACTGAAATCTGTTTAGCATCATAGCATCACACAATCCACCACCAATAGATGGGTGGTAGCCATGCAAGAGGTACATTCACCAGGAATCAAACCCAGGTCTCCCGCATGGCAGGCAAGAATTCTACCACTGAACCACCAATATGCATCAGGCATAAACCCCTAAATGCAGAAGCTGTGCCAGGACCCAGGGGAGACTCCTTATCCCTAGGTCTGCTGCCACTGAGCAGTCTTGGAACCCAATACTGTCTCCTCCCACCTATGACAAGGCAGCTGAGGTCAAGGGGAGGAGCATTGGACTTGGAATCAGTAAATGAGTGTCTTTCTAGCTTGGCTCTTCCACAGAAGAGCCCTGGGGCCTCAAACAGGTCACTCATCTGCCTCCTCCCAACCCAAAGATGAACAGAACCTGTCTGTTCATCTGGGCAAGAAGGTCTTGCTCATTGTTCTTTGCCCAATGCATGCACAAAAAAATGCCAAGTGAACAATCTTCACAATATCCTCACCAGGTATAGGTGTTATTTGTCATTTTAGAGATGAGGAAACCAAGGTTCAGGGAGGTTAAGTGCTGGGTCCTAGGTCATGGAAGAGAAAGTGGTAAAGCTGGGAGGCTGGGCCTGGACTTCAGGTTATTCTGTTTCTGAAGACCTGGCCGTCACCTTTCTTAGTGAACAGGAGTTGTAGAGAAAAATGTCAGCCAGAAGGAAGAAAGAAGGATGTTCCAGGGTGAAACATGAGCCCTGGGCCACACTCCAAGGGCTGGCCTTTTAAGCTGTTATCACCAAGCCAGTGCCTCCAGCAGGGAAGCTCTCAGAATGAACAGAGACTAGATTTTATGCCAGAAGGAGTTCCCTCTTGGGACTCAGGGGGCAGAGTAGAGAGAAAGAAGAGAACACCAGTCTTGTCTGATGGACACATGACCAGACTTCCTGTGCATGGGGTGGGGTCTCTGCTGAAGCCACAGGAGGGAGCTGGACTCCAACAAGCACCACCAGCCTCCCACCCAGGTTGGATGTGAAAGAAGGACACTCCAGCAGGGAGAATCAAAGGCTGCTTTTGTCAGAAATACAGCCATAAGGACCATGGAAGCATGGGCTAGACTTACTTTGTCCAACACTGACTCCTCTGCACTCTGCACCATTGCACAGCACAGAGAAGGCATCCAACATGTATTTGTCACATCAAGGAAAGAGGGTGCCTGGATGAGGGGTGGAGTCTCTGAGGTAAGTTAATGCACTCAGCTGACAACTGAAAGATTGGAGGTTCCAGGCACCTCAGAGTAAAGCCTGACAATCTACTTCCAAAAAGTCAGCCACTGAAAACCCTGTGGAACATAGCTCCACTCTGACACACCTAGGGTCACCATGAGTCAGTCAACTTGACAGCAACTAGTCTATGAGTGTAAAGGGTCCAGGAAATATCCTTCACTGGCTTGTCAAAATATAGGATTCTCACCATCAAAACTGCTCAGCTGGTTCAAACGATTTCTAGAAAGAGCTCAGCCAAACGGGACCTGGGCAACCTCATTTTGAAAATAACGATGATGATAATGAAAAACATATTTATATTATAGTAGAATCCCTCCTATCTAGTGTAATCAATTTCTTATCCAGGACAAATTCCCTCAACTTGGTTAATTGAAAAAGGGGAAAAATGAAAAGTGATACACATACCCTTTCACCTTTTCCTGAAAACCTCACTGGACACTCATTTGCTAATCTTCTTTTCCTTGGAAGATCCTTGTTGGTTCTCTTGCATAAACCCCACCCAGAAAGCACTTTTCACAATGTCTAGTCTTAGTTAAGGAGCTCTGGTAGCATAGTGCCTAAGGCACTTGACTGCTCACCAGAAGGCTGGCGGTTCAAACCCACCAGCCACTCCTCGGAAGGAAGGTTGGGCAATCCTACTTCCGTAGTGATACTGCCTCGGAAACCCAAGGAGGGGTCGCTAGGAGTCGGGGCCGACTCGACGGCACATGACAACAACAACAGTCTTAGTTAATCCTTTGAAGTAGGAAAAACTTAAAGAAATTTATCCTTTGTGAAGCCATCTAAGTAAAAATGTTGATCCACCTGTAGTGGATTGAATTTGGTCCCACCAAAAGATATATCCAAATCCTAACCCTGCCCCTCTCCCCTCCCTCCAGCTGCCTCATACCTGTGAACATGGTTTCGTTGGGAAATAAGGTCTTTGCAGATACAATTAAGTGAATAACAAGATGAGGTCATTTGGATTTAGGGTAAGCCCTAAATCCAATGACTGGTATCTTAGAAAGGACAGGGAAATGTGACACAGAGACAGAAAGGGAAAGGCTGTGTGAAGACAGGCAGAGATTGGAGGGTGACCACGAGCCAAGGAATGCTAACAACTACCAGAAACTAGCATGGAATGGATTCTCCTTCAGAACCTCCAGGAGGAACTAACTCTGCTGACACCTTGATTTCAGACTTCTGGCTTCAGAATTGTCAAAAAAATAAATTTGTGTTGTTTTGGGTCATAAAGTTTGTGGTAATTTATCATGACAGCCTAGGAAGCTAGTATAACTCCTCAATTATTTACAATTAAATCTCTCACACCTAATTCCATAATAATTTGTTAGTGGCTCACTTTTATCAAGTCAGCTTAGTTCTAGACCAACAGCACTCATGCATGCTGTAGCAAACAGAGATGGATGTGTGGTGAGCACTCCATGGTCAGTCAATGGCAAAAGCCACTCTGGAGAATGACCACTTGTCTAGCTGAGATGTCCTCATACTCCCTCCCAAAAGAAATCTGCATATACCATCTAAGTCAAAGAATTTTAAACACACTTTGCAAATCAATCTAGATATGTTCACATGGTGTGGTAATTAAGAAAAATCTAATTTATATAAAATGTTGACAAAAACAGTAGCTACCATTTTTGAATGCCAACTGGGTACCAGGAACATCACACTACTCTTATATTTGCTCTGTAAGCAGGGATTAGTACTCCACTTTAACAGAAGGATAGACAAGCAGGGAATGGCAAAACAGGATTCATATCTACAGCCTGAGTGGTTCCAAAGCCCATGCTCTTTCTGCCTGACCACAAACAAAAACCCATTGCCATGAGTTAATTCTGGCTCATAGTTACCCTATAGGGCAGAGTAAAGCTGCTCCATAGGACTTCCAAGGCTATAATCTTTACAGAAGCAGACTGCCACAGTTTGAACCACCAACCCTTTGGTTAGCAGCTGAGCACCTAACCACTGGGCCAGAGGGCTCCACACTGCCTTCTAATTCATCATTCATGCCATGGTTGGACTGGTCTGTCATGTGGAACAAACTAAGAACAGCTACCATTTTGGGTAGCTCTGGTGGCATAGTGCCTAAGGCACTTGACTGCTAACCAGAAGCCTGGTGGTTCAAACCCACCAGCCATTCCTTGGAAGGAAGTTTGGGCAATCTACTTCTATAGTGATACCACCTCGGAAACACAAGGAAGGGTTGCTATGAGTCGGATCCAATTCCATGGTAGTGAGTTTTGAATGAGGGTGGGGAAGGCCAGGAGCAAACTATATTCTCACAGGGACATCAAGGACTGTATCTGATTTTTCTAGTCTCTCATAAAGCCCAGCCAGCCCTGGAGAGGTATACAGCAGGCATCCTATACTGAGGCCTGGGATAGCTATTCATTCAGCAGATGCTCATCTAGCTCCTCTGCTCTCCAGGCTCTGAGCTAAGCTGTGCTCTGAATAGAGTTGATTCACAGGGCACCGGTTAGGGAAACCCCACTCTTAGCCAGCCCTTGTGGAGGATGGAGAGAGTTCAGTGGGCATCTGAGACTACCACAGGGGTAAAGAAGCTTCCAAGGGCCTTACCTGGCTCTGGAGAGCCCTGGGAGTACCCAAGACAGCCCCTCTCTCTGAGCATCAGGGATCCAGCCTTGAAAGCCTGTTCAGTCCACTTAAGGCAGAATCAGAACCTAATACAAGGCCTCCTTGGTGGGTTCTGGGAGCAGGCCCTGGACATGCAGTGCTGGCATAAGACAGCTTATGCCAACATCCTTCTCTCCCTGGGTTTCTCCAGCACCTGTTCCCAGACCAGTTACTCACCTCACTACAGACTCACTGGCCTTCCCTGTTTCCCTTGGATTCATACATCGAGGCCTGGTCTTGCCCTGAAGTCCAGGCCAAAGTGTAACCTGGAGAATGATTTCCAAAAAGCAAGGCCACTCCAGAGCCCAGTTACCAGCCACTGTGGCTGGGAGTATTGAGGGGACTGTTCCCAAAAGGTCAGGCCAACAGCAAAGCCATGATCTTCTTCAAGAAAATGGTTCTGTGACCACCTTCTTTTGCGCAGAAAACATCTATTGGTTTCCAAATGTGGAGAAGACACTGGACAGTGAAGCAGGCTATTAGCCAGGGAGCCAAGTTCACTTGTGGGCTTTGAGCCCCTGCACTACCACATCCCAGCTCTGACATCTGGAGGTCCTGGCCTCTGCACCTCACTTTCCTCCTATACAAAGTGGGAATATTAGGCCAGTCCCAGGGGAGGGGCTGCTCCACTCACCTCTGTTTGTCCCTAGTTCCCGCCTCTGTGCCCTGCCTGCCACCCCCTTTAGTGAGGAACTTCTCTAGGGACCCTAAACATGCCATTTACCACCTCGAGGGGTTCTTCAAATAGTTTAGAGAAGGAGGCTGATCTCCCCATCATGAAGAAGGTGGATTGAACTCTAAGTATGAGGGACCAGCCATGCAGAGAAGGAAATTGCAACAGCCATTGGAGAATGGCCTGAGAGGTTCCTCTTTGTGCACAGTCCAGGCAGAGCTTAGCAACTGATCTGGAAGTCATTTCTAAGTGTAGAGGAGGCAGTATTTATGGCTCTAAGCCCTGCTCACTATTAGAAATAGGCCCTGGATAGGGGTGGGGTCAAAGAGTGCCCTCTGCAGTATCCCATTCCTCAGTGCTTCAACTTGTTGTGTGACCTGAGACAAGCCTCTTCCTCTTTTGTGGCTTCAGTTTCCACATCTGGAGAACAAAGGGAATGGATGATCCCAACACCAGATGGACTTGCCAGCTCCAGAGCCCTCAAACCTCATGTAGTTCATCACGTTGAAATAGCTTCCTTTTCCAACCCAAGTCTCAGCTCCTAACCTGACTCCAAGGTCTCTTAGCACTGAGTGATGACTGACTCTCCTAGATTCTGACCCACAGTTGCTATCAGATATCCTGGTCATGCTGGCCCATCCCAAGCCTCTATCCAGCTTTCTCACCTCAGTGTCTTTACCCTGGTATTCCCTGTGCCTGGGTATTTTTTTCTATCACCTGAAAACAATCTTAATTGTTGCTTCCAATGTCACCTCCTTTCACAATTTCTCAGCTCCACAGTAACTTGGAGAAGGACAATCACCAGCCTTTTGGCCCTCTCCTCACCAGTTCATGAGACTCTGGAGGCAGGGATGAGCATTCACAAAAACAAAATCACTGCCAAGTAATGAGGGTAGGGCCACTCCAAGCCAGGCCTCCAGGCACCCAGACCTCCACTGGCTGACTGCAGAGAGCCTGTCTGGGCTGGAGACTCTCTGAGGAACCAGAAGCAGCAGGAACATTTCTGACATTCCCACTCCAGGCACCTTTCTGAGAGGTAATGAAAAAGGTGGCTATTGTACCTTGACTGTGTCCAGAGGGTGTCCAACAAGGACACTGGCTGCACCTGTAGTAGAAGAAAAACATTTTGTCACTCAGCCCCTGGCCTCCTGGCTTATACCAATTGGCTCTTGGGACAGGACAGAGGACTCACTCTGTCTGTCAGGACACTCACTCACTCTGTCAATGACCAGTTCTTAGAGACCTCCAAAATGCGAGGCAACATTCTAGGTATCAAAGAAAGGCAGAGAAAATCTAGTAAAACCTGGGCCCTGCCCCAGGAAGCAAGCAGCCCAAGAAAGAGAAGTAAAGAGAAAAGTTCAGTTACTTTCAGGTTCCTCAACTTCTCCACACCTACTTTTGTGCATAAGTACCATGTGAAGTGGGCATTACAATAGTGCCTACCTCATTCTTCCATTGTTAGGATGAAATAACTGCTGTAAAGTATCTGATGGAGAGCCTGGCAGGTATAAAATCAACCTCACTGGCTCTGAGTGATTCTGACTCAGAGACCCCCATTGGATTTCCAAGGCTATAAATCTGCCATTTGCATGCGAGTTACAGAGGGTCTCTGTATTAAACAGAGGCAAGCTAATCTAATTCATCCCTCCAGGGCATTTCTCAAGCAAGTTATTCTTAAATTCTGGTTACTCTGCCCTGAAGATGGGAGAGCCTAGCCCTGCAGCCTCCAGTAGTAGCAGAGGGGGAAATTACTGATGTGTGGGAGGGAGTACCAAAGGGGAAGGACCTGTTGTCCTATCTGGTTTGTTGCTTCCCCCCCACCATGCAAATCTCCCAGGGCCTCCTCCCTGCCTAAAATACTAACCAAATCAAACCAAACTCACTGCTGTCCAGTAGATTTCGACTCGTAGCAACCCCTCCTTGGGTTTCCGAGGCAGTATCACTACGGAAGTAGATTGCCCAACCTTCCTTCCGAGAAGTGGCTGGTGAGTTTGAACTGCCAGCCTTCTGGTTAGCAGTCAAATGCCTTAGGCACTACACCACCAGAGCTCCTGCCTAAAATACTAGGTAGCCATAAATAAGCCATCCTTAGAACCTCAGTATTTTTTTCCCTTTTGGAGAGAGGCTGCATTTGCTAACATCCCTATCCCTTTTCTGAGGACTCTCGCCTAAAAAAATATAATAATCATGATAATAATAATTATTATTATTAACAACAAGCAAACTCTCTGAACATCCTCCCCTCCACCACCAAATATCTGAGAAAGAGGGAGGGTTAAATAGATGTATTGGAAAGAGAAGAATGGAAAAGCAAGAAAATGAATGCAACTCCAGCCCAAGCAAACCCACCCCAGGTTTAGGCCAACAGGGAGGGGCCTCAGAGGAAGGCAATGGCTGATAGCGGCTAAACAAAAGGGAGAAGGAGTTTCTCCCAGCTAGCAGTCTGCCAACACTCCCAGCTCTGTGTACTGTGCTCCTTCCCGTCGGGGCACTCCCTCGGGGCCCCACCACCACCCCAAGCCCAGAGGCCAGCAGCCAAGAACCACCAGTATACAGAAGTTTCTGCCAACCACGTTCCCAAATTCAGGTGCGCACCCGGTCACCAAAGGGTGTGTGCCAGCCTGGACGCTCCATTGGCTGTCGGCTCTGACAGGCGGTTTAACCATTACCAGATCAAGTTCCACGGGTCCTAACTTTGGGGCAAATAGGAAACTCTCAGTGAATCGCTGTTAGGTTCTCGGAGTTTACCTCCCGCTGCATGAGAGAAAATCACCCTAGAGGACGCGCAGTGCGAAGGGACTCCTGCAGCAGGCGGCGCGCACCCCGCGGCGCGTGGTGGAAGCGCAC
The DNA here is from genome assembly GCF_000298275.1 of Orycteropus afer afer. NCBI lineage: Eukaryota > Metazoa > Chordata > Mammalia > Tubulidentata > Orycteropodidae > Orycteropus > Orycteropus afer. The sequence goes on along the minus strand of NW_006921699.1, from coordinate 8,304,125 downwards.
TGGCTGCAAAATTTAAAACAGAGCGCTGTGTGCAAAATCTGTGGGCACTGGTTTCAGGTTCGGTCCCTCTGTCTCTCTGGCCCGGGGGATTCCTTAAGCACACTCACCTCCGATCCAGCCCGCCGCAAAGTCTTCCAGCTGGAAGCTGCCCATGGCTGGTGCCTCGTGGTGCCTTGCCCTCCGGGAGCAGGTTCTGTGCCCACTCAGCGTCTGCCGAGCATGGTCCGCAAGACCTAGCGCTCCAAGACGAAAAGCGGGAACGGGAGCACACTGCAGGTTCTGCTCCAAACCTAGTCTCCCAGTCAAGCTGCTGTGCTCACCTCTCCAAGTGCCCGCGGGCCTCTGACATCACGCCCCCAGTGGACCTTAAAGGCACAGCACGCAGGCCGGGCGAGAGGCAATACACCCTAGTTCGAGAGAGTTAGGACCACAGAGTGGAATTCCCTTAGCCCTCCACCTTGTTTTCTTCTCACTCGACCATTGTTGAGCCTCAGCGAATGTGTGGCCAAAGAGCCAAGCTGTGCCTGTAATTGCTCACATTACGTCCCACACTGGAAAGGATTTCAGAGACATTTTTGCAAAGTGCATTTTAAGAAGAAGGGAGGGAGGCTTTGCCTAAGGTCCGATAGTGTTTCATTAGAAACTCTGAGCTCTTTCTGTGATGTGATTATTTACCTGTGAAGATAACACCCAAGCTTAAGGTTAAACAGCACTGAAATAATTCTAGCTCAATGTCTGACTAAATCAGAAGTGCTTTCTGCTTGAAAGCCCTGGACAGTTTCCATACAAACTACGTTCCACCCACCACCACCACCCCGCCATTTCTAGTCCATTCTGATTCATATCAATGGTGTAGGACAGAGTATAACTGCCCTATAAAGTTTCCAAAGTTGTAAATCTTTATAAAGCAGACTACCACATCTTTCTCCTGCAGTGACTGGTGGATTGGTATCTCAGACTTTTGGGTGATCAGTCCAGCACCTTAATCAATGCACCACAGGGACTCCTAAAATACGCACGATTTTCCATACTAGTTTTACAGTTTAGGGACTCTTTTGCCACCCCCAATTTATCCATAGCCCCCAGGTTAAGAACTCCATTAATGAATAATTGAAATGTGAGGAAAGCACCTAAAGCCCAGGGTCAAGCTGGATGTCAGCTGTAAGTAAGTATTAGCTATTAATAATATCCAACATTTTCTGAGTATTTAATGTCACTCATTGTGTTCAATATTTGTAATCCATGTTTATATGTTATGGCAGTATGTATAATATACAATGTAGACCTTACCCTTTTAGAGAACTGGCCCAATTTAGGAAATGAATGCTGTCACATCTGAGTTACAGCTTTAGTTAAGGGTAGGTTTGGGCTTCTGAGTCCCATGCTTATTCCCAAAGACCTGGCTCTCACACTGGATGGCCAAGGGGAGACCTAGCCCAGGGTCCAAGGTCCTGCCAAAACATCTCCTACTGAGGGGATACAACTTCCTACTGAGAGCACCCCTGGCTAGATGGAAATTTCCAGAGCCCTGAAAACTCCCAGCCCTTCCCTTGCCAAGTCTCCAGGAGGGTTGTGGCGAGGCTGGGAATTTCTTTTGAGAGTTGCCTAGGAGGGAGGTCTGGGGTGAGCAAGTAGTACACTCTGCCTCTGGAAGGCTCACACTCCTTGCAGCTGCCAGAAGCAACTGGTTCCCCCTCCACACTGGGGCTTTTGGGGGCAACCCTCCCTCCTCTGCAGATACCACCCTTGCCAGTTGCCGTCAAGTGTCAAACTCCGACTCATGGCAACTCCTTGTGTGTCAGAGTAGAACTGTGCTATATAGGGTTTTCAGTGGCTGATTTTTTTCAGCCCTATTCTCCTAGTTTGGCTGAAATACTTCTTACCCCACCACCTCTAACACACACCCTTTTTCCCTCTACCCACATGCCCCAGACCAGCAAACAATGCTGGAGGTGTCTTACCCTGAGAGGCTACAAGCCAGAGTCTATGCAAAGAGCTTTATGTATAAGGTCCCACCTATTCCCTACAGTAGTACTTGTGAGCAGGCACAGTTCTCATCCCCACTGTGAGGGTCAGTTATACTTGTCAATTTGGTTGGAGTATGTTGTTGTTAGGTACCTTTCAGTTGATTCTGACTCATAACAAAAACAAATACTACCGAGTCCTGCACCATCCTCACGATCATTGCTGTGTTTGAGCCCATTGTTCCAGCCATTGTGTCAATCCATCTCACTGAGCTTCCTTTTTCCTCATTAAGGGCCTTCCCCTTTTTTGCCAACCCTTTACTTTACAAAGCATGATGTCCTTCTCCAGGGACTAATCCTTCCTGATAACGTGTCCAAAGTACGTGAAATGAAGTCACCATCCTCACTTCTTTTGATGAGTAAGAATGTGTACTCTGTTAAAATGAAAGCAAAAAGAGTCGTTAAATGTTCGAGACAGCTCAAACTGGGGACTCATTTGATCTCACTAAGTGAAATCAAACACTCCAAAATGGTGGAGTAACAAATGCATAAATAATTTTTTGTAATTTTTATTGTGATTTGGGTGAAAGTTTATAGAGCAAATTCATTTTCCGTACAGCAGTTCATACACATTTTGTTCCATGACATTGACTGCAATTCCCCATAATTTAACAGCTCTCTTCATACTCCCTCCTTGTACTTATCTCTTCCCTGTGTCCTTCTTTCCTGTACATTCCTGCCCCCTGAGCTTCTCCCTGTGCAAATACTTCCTTTCTGTTCTACCATGATTGGTTGTTGTAAGAGTGTACCTACCTGATATAAATTGTCACCCTATATACCTGTCTGTTGTTTGACTGGAAACCATAGGAGTGAGTTCAATTAGTCTCAAGTGTCTTATCAGGCCCTATCAGCTCAGTAAACCTAGTCTTTTTTATGATTTGAGTCTGTTCCCCATTGTTCTCCCACTCTATCTAGGATCTCCTGCACTGTTTTCTTTCCATGTGGTTGGTAGTGGTAGCTGGGTACCATCTAGATCTTCTGGTTTCATAGTCATACAGGCTGAGGTTCCCATGGGCCACTAGTCCCTTGGACTAATTATTCCCATGTGTCTTTGGTTTCCTTCATTCCTCTATGCTCTGGACAAGAAGAGACCCATTATTGCATCTAGATGGCCACTTGGATGCTTTTAAGACTCCATTCGCTACTCATCAAAGTAGAACGTAGAAAAAATTATTTGTGTAGTGTATTATGTCAATTGAGCTTGATGTCCCCTGAGATCATGGTCCTGAGACCACAGGTCCAATAATTCATTCCATCAAGGTAGTTGACTGTGCCTTAGAAGTTACCATAACTTTACACCCAGTAAGTTCTAGTTACATTACAGCACATGCAAATACGTATGTAGAAATATCATCTGCCAACCTTATATAGGGAGCTCTGGTAGTGTAGTGCCTAAGGCATTTGACTGCTAACCAGAAGGCTGGAGATTCAAACCCACCAGACACTCCTCAGTGGGAAGACTAGCAATCTACTTCTGTAGAGATGTTGTTGTTGTTGTTAAGTGCCATCGAGTCATTGCCAACTCATAGCCACCCCATGCACAACAGAACGAAACACTGCCCAATCCCGCACCAGCCCCACAATCCCTGTTATACTTGAGCCCATCATTGCAGCCACAATGTCAATCCATCTCGTTGAAGGCCTCTCCCTCTTTCGTTGACCCTCCACCCTACCAAGCATGACATCCTTCTCCAGGGAATGGTCCCTTCTTACAACATGACCAAAATAGGTGAGACGAAGTCT
>NW_006921699.1:8290485-8298228 GCF_000298275.1 Orycteropus afer afer | reverse complement strand
AGCCACCATTTGTGTTGTTGAAAGAAAGTGGTAAACTGTAGGGTCAGCAGAAAAGGAGAAAGCTCTCAACAGGATGGATTGACACAGTGGCTGCAATGATGGTCTCAGATATAGCAAGGATTGTGAAGCTGGTGCAGAAACAGGCAGTGTTTTGTTCTGTTGTACATAGGGTCACTATGAGTCAGAGCTAACTTGACAGCACCTAACAACAACAACAACAATGCTAACGATTACAAACATTTCTTCATGTGTTCGTTGGCTGCCCGAATTCATTGGTGAAGTGTCTGTTCAGGTCTTCTGCTCATTTTTAAATTGAATTGTTTGCCTTTTTGATGTTGAGGTGTTGGAGTTTTCTATAATTTTTAGAGGTAAGTCCCTTATCTAATAGTTTTTCCCAATCTGTAGGCTCTCTTTCTACTCTTTTGGTTAAGTCATTTGATGCACATAAAAATTTAATTATTAGAAGATTTCAATCATCTAGTCTATCTTCTGCTGTTTGTACATCTTGTGTTATGCATGATAGTCTATTTATGCAATAAAGTCATGTCCTTAAGTTTTTTCCTATTTTTTCTTTGATGAATTTTGTAGTTTTAGATTTCACATTTAAGTCTTTGATCCATCTGGATAGAGTTAGTTTTTGTGTATGGTGTGAAGTATGGATCTTGCTTCATTTTTCTGCAAATGGATAACCAGTTTGCCAGCATCATTTGTGAAAGAGACTATCTCTTCATTTACTGGATTTTGGTCCTTTGTCAAAGATCAGCTGAAAACAGGTTGATGAATCTATTTCTGGGTTCTCAATTCTGTTCCACTGGTCTATATATTTGTTGTACCAGACAAAACCAGGCTGTTTTGACTACTGTGGCTGTCTAGTAGGTTTTGAGATCCTGGAGTGTGAGACCTCCTATTTTGTTATTTTTCTTCAATAATGCTTTGCTATCCAAGGTCTCTTTCCTTTCCACATAAAATTAGTGATGATTTTTCCATATCCTTAAAGAATGTTGGTGGAATCTAGATAGGGGTTGCATTGAATGTATAGATTGCTTTGGAGAGTATTGACATTTTCACAATGTTCAATCTTACTATCCATAGCATAATATTTTCCATTTATGTAGATCTCTTATGGTTTCTTGAAGTAGTGTTTTGAAGTTTTCTTTCTATAGGTCTTTTGTGGTAAGATTTATTCCCAAGTATTTTATCTTATAACTCTTGAAAATGTTACTGATTTCCTTATTTTCTTTTAAGCAATCTTTTTGCTGGTGTAGAGAAATCCAAAGGATTTTTGTGGGTCAGTCTTGTACCTTGCCACTGTGCTAAATCTCTCAATTAGTTCCAGTAATTTTCTTGCTGAGTCTCTTGGGTTTTCTATGTATAGGATCATACCATACTAGTAGCGATAGGTTTCCTGCTTCTTTAACAATTTAGATGCCTTTGATTTCCCTTTCTTGCCTTATTACCCTAAATAGGACTTCCAATAAAATGTTGAAAAGAAGTAGAGATAGAAGGAATCTTTGTCTGATTCCCATTCACAAAGGGAATGGTTTCAGTCCCTCTTCATTGATAATAATGTTGGCTGTTGGTTTTGTAAATATGCCCTTTATTATGTTGAGGAATTTTCCTTCTATTCCTATTTTTTTGAGAGTTTTTATCAAGAATGGGTGTTGGATTTTATCAAATGCCTTTTCTGCATTGATTGTCATGATTATGTGGCTATTTCTATTATTATATTCATGTGAGAGTCAGCAAAAAAGGTGAAGACCCTTAATGAAATGGACACAGTGGCTGCAATGATGGGCTCACGTATAGCAAGTATTATGACACTGGCACAGGACTGGACAGTGTTTTGCTCCATTGTACATAGGGCTGCTATGAGTCAGAGCCAAATCTAGGGTACCTAACAACAACAACATTCATGTGATGAATTACATTGATATTGATTGTTTTTCTAATATTGAACCATTCTTGCATAGCTGGTATGAACCCTTTGGTGATGATGTATCATTTATATATATATATATATATATATATATATATATATATATAGTTGGAGTCTAACAGTAAGGGTTTTGAAGATTTTTGCATCTATATTCATGAGGGATATTAATCTGTAGTTTTCCTTTTCAGGGATGTCTTTCCCTGATTTTGATGTCAAGCTTGCTTCATAAAGTGAATTTGGGAGGTTTCCATCCTTTTTTATGTTCTGGAATAATTTGAGTAGGATTGTTGTCAGTTCTTCTCTGAACATTTGGTAGAATTTTCCAGTGAAATCATCTGGGCCGGGACTTTTATTTGTTGTTAATTTTTTAATGACCTGTCCAATTTCTTCTTTTGTTATGGGTCTGTTCAAATTTTCCACCTCAGTCTGTGTTAGTTTAAGTAAGTAGTATGTCTCTAGTAATCTGTCCACTTCTTCTAGATTTTCAAATTTTTGAGAATACATTTTTTCATAATATCCTGACATTATTGTTTTTATTTCCATTGGTTCTGTTGTGACATCACTCATTTCATGTGGTGGTTAAGTTTGTGTGTCAACTTGGCTAGGCCTGGTTGAGTGGCTGGGCAGCTAGATGTAGTATTCCCCATGATGAGAATGGTAATCAACTCCATGGTGGAATCTACTGTGAGCAGCTGAGTAGCTGCCTTTGGGTATGTGGTCTACTTCCCGTATATAAGAAACAGCTTTGGGAATGGTCTTCAGCTTATGGCATGCTTCGACCCTGCATGTAGCTGTGTCATTGTTCGGCAGCCTGCCATGCTCTACCAATCTTGGGACTTACAATGGACTTGAACTAATGGCCTGCCATGTGGTTTGGTAACATCGGAACTGTGCCATTTTATATGTCAACCTTGGGCTTGTTAGCCTCAGCAGCCAATAGCTGCCTGAGTGAAGAGATGCCTCTAGCTTCAGTGGGCTGAGGGCAAGAAGCAGAGCTGAAGCCCAAGGCTGTGGGGCTTTCACAGAGCCCCTAAAGCCTGGCACTTTGGACTTGGACTTCTAGCCTCCCGAACTGTAAGAGAATAAACTCCTGTTTGTTAAGGCCATCCCATTTATGGTATATTCCTGTCACAGCAGCACTAGGTAACAGAAAATTTTATTTCTTATTCATTGTTATTTGTATCTTCTCCCTCTTTTCCTTTGTTAAGTTTGCCAGTAGCTTGTTGATTTTATTAATCTTTTCAAAGAACCAACTTCTAATCTTGTTGATTTTTTTCTACTGTCTTTCTCTTTTCTGTTTCATTTATTTCTGCTTGAATCCTTATTATTTCCTTTATTCTGATGACTGTAGGCTTTTTTTTTTTTTTTTGGCTGCTCTTTTTCTAGTTGTTGGAGATGTTGGGTTAAGTTGTTTATTTTGGCTTTTTCTTCTTTTTTGATGTGTGCATTTATTGTTATAAATTGCCCTCTGATCACTGCTTTTGCTGTATCCCAAAAATTTTGTTATGTTGTGTTTTCATTCTTCTTTGATTCAAGGAATATTTTAATTCCATTTTTTATTTCTTCTATTACCCAGTCATTTTTGAGGAAGGTGTTTCTCAGTTTCCATGTGTTTGCTATTTTTCCATTCTCTTCCTATTGCTGATTTCTAATTTTATATTGTGATCTGAGATCACATATGGTAACATATGGTCTATCACAGAGAATGTTCTATGTGCACTGGAAAAGAATGCATATTGTGCTGTTGTTGGGTGAAGTGCTCTGTAGATGTCTATAAGATCAAGTTGGTTGATTGTACTGTTAATTCTTCTGTGTTTTGTTGAGTTTCTTTCCAGTTGTTCTGCTTTTCATTGAAAGTGGTATATTAAAGTTTCCTAATAATACTGTGGAGTCATCTATTTGTCTTTTCAATTATTTTAAAGTCTGATTTATGTATGTTGGGGCTCTTCCATTGGGTGCATAGATATGGTTATGTCCTCTTGTTCAATTGCTCCTTTAATCATTAAATAATGTCCTTCCTTGTCTCTTATGGTGATTTTTGTCTTAAAGTCAATTTTATCAGAAATTAATATTGCCACTCCTGCTCTTTTTTGATTGTCATTTGCTTGATGTATCTTTTTATAATCTTTGAGTTTTAGCCTATTTTTGTCTTTGTCCCTAAGGTGATCTTTATCATTTTGTTCTTGTATTGTTTTCCTAAATTGTTCTAGAGGTTTGTCTGTTTTCCTTGATCTTGTCAGTATTTTCCTTGATCTTTTCAGTGTTTTCCTTGATCAGTTTCTCAATCCATTGAAGGTACATAAATATAATTATTTTGAATTCCTTATCAGGGAGTTTCTTTCTCTAGGATATTTTCTGGGTCTGTATCCTGGTCCCTTGTTTCTAGTACTTTATCTTGCTTCTTTGTTTGGACTGTGATGTTCTGTTTTCTCCAAGACATTGTGACCTTGTTGCATTTATATATAATTGATGATTGCATGTTGGTGTGATTTCCCCAAGATTTTTTTTTCTTTGTTTTATTTTGATATATCTGAGTAAGTAGGGTACTGTGTTCCTCTATTCACTAGTTGTTAGCACTTAAGCACTCACCACCTGTCTCCTGGTGGGTGTGAAAGAGAATAAGACTGTGTGCACAGATCTCCATTAGCAGTTAAGGGTGATTTGGGCTGGTATTAGCTGTCATCTATCTTTGGTCAGTTGATGCAGTGGCAAGTAGTGGCCCTCATTCACTGAGTGGGGCTGCAGGAGGTATGGGTATGATTGGGTCATATGGACATGGTTGCTATCTCTCACTTAGACTCCCCCCACCCCCCAAAAAAAATCAAAAGCCACAAAAAAATAAAAGTAAGAGGACAAAAATCACAAACTGCATAAACAAACAGGAACAGTTGCAAAAACAAAAAAGCAATAAATGAGAAGAAATTTTAAAAGAAATATTTTTAAAAGACAAAAGAAATATAAACAGAAAAATCGGGGGAGTTGGAAACATAATAACTGAGGAGTGGAGAATAAGAGACAAGAGTAAGAGTAAAAGAATAACAAATAAAACTGAGAATACTGCAAAATATATATATAAAAGAATCAAAAGAAATTAAAAAAATATATGGGAACCAGGAAAAGGGAAGAGAAAATAAATTAATAACCAGAGAAGGAAATAAGAAAGAAAAAAATGCAATGGAAGAAAAAAACAAATTATTTAAAATTAAACAAACAAACAAAAAACTCTGGGTGAGTTAGGGCATCCAGGATCTGTCAGGGCACACAGACTGGGATGAAATTCCTATAGGTCCAGAAGGTGAACGGAGGTGGGAGATGGCCATATCTCCATTCACCAAGAGGATGTGGAGAATAGGAGTAACAAGGAGAATATTGCACCTTTCCAGTCATCTCCAGTGTGTTGCCTATTCTGTTCTCAGCAAGCGGAACCTATTCTTAGGTCACTGGCATCAGAATATTACTTTCATATATTCAAAATGGCCACACCACTAGCAAATATTCAAAATGGCCAGGGCCCTCAGGACAGTTGAAAGTCCACAGCTCAGTTTGTCTCCTTATTTGCTGTTTTCCTTTCCAGTCTTCAGCCAGCAATACAATTGTCTATGCAGTCCTTGATGAGCAGGACTGGTTCTTAGGTTGCTGCCCAGATGCTAATGGCACTTACAAATATTCAAACTATCTGTGCCATCAGGATAGCTGACAGTCTGCAACTCCTTATTCACTGTTTTCACTCAGGTTCTTCTACCAACTATGGTAGAAGCCATTTAATCCACTTCTCTATCCTTCCTTTCAAAGCTCATGGCTCCAGGATTATTGTCTATATATGTTTCAATTGGTTTCTTGTTTCTTTGTTGAAGAGAATCTGTGTAGCTTGTCTGCCTACTCTATGATCTTGCCAGAAGTTCAGCAAGGGCATATTTATGAGGTAAAATAAAGAACTAAAGGTATACAACTCTGATTGGAAGTTGAAAGATCAAGGAAGCTAGGTATGGAACAACTCAAAATGAGGGCTTTATAATGATTGACAGGAAACAAAAATGTGGGCTATTTGAATTGGTTAGTATAAATATGTGAGTTAGAGGGGTTTGAAATGGTGGTCATAAGGTAATTATCTTAAAACATTTCCTGATGGCAGCTAAGGGAGTTTCTGATAAGAGTCTTGTGTCAAGAGCCTCCTTGAGGAACATCCTTTCCATATCTTTAGCTTAATTATGAAGAAAAATGTGTCATTTGTTTTACACTTAAGTCTGTCTAAGGGTTTGACAGTTGCAGGAGAGAAATCCTTTGTTATGTATCTAAGTCTGTCTAAGGGTTGACAGCTGCAAGGGAAATAAGAAATCTAAGATGGAGTAAGCAATAAGACCTGAGCCAAGCATTCTGATGCAAGTCAAGTGTCTCAAAATTTGGAACCTTAATATAGTTCTAAGGAGCATTCTGGCTATACTATTTCCAAGACAGATTTGTGCATTCTTCTGGCAGTCCAATATCCTTCACCATAATTCAAAATCATTTCTTCTTCTGTCTTCTTTATGCATTGTCCAGCTCCTACATGTTTATGAGTGGATTTAAAATACCTAGGCTATGCTGTTGTTATTGTTAGGTGCCACTGAACTGGTATAAACTTATAGCAACCCTATATACACAAAAGAGCAAACACTGCCTGGTCTTGTGCCATTCTCATAGTCATGGCTATGTTTGAGCCTATTGTTGCAGCTACTGTGTCAATCCATCTCATTGAGAGTCTCCCCCCTTTCTCACTGATCTTCTGCACGAAATAGGGAAAAGAGACCCCAGATTCAAACAGGTTCCTTAGAGACACTTTTATTGAGCCTTACACAGGACAAAGACAATCATCCAGGATAAGGGAAACCATTAGCATGTACACAACATATACATAGCTAAGTGGAGTCTGCTGAGTCACAGCCATTGGACTAATTATATACAATTCAAAACAAAGGGAATCATCACTAAATCATGATTGGTGGCAGATCAATTCATGGCTGTTGCAGAAGGGACTATAAGAGCAGAGAAAGGACCATGATTGGAATGAATACATAAGTGATAGAAAAGGGTTCTGGGACTTGATTACCTGTCTAGGTGGTGGTCCGAAGATGACTCATGACCATGTGGCCTGAGTCTTAGCCACAAGATGGCTGGCTACAAGACAATGCCAGGACCTAAACTGAATTTAAATTAGAAAAGGACACACTCAGGCAAGTTCCCTAGTTCTTTTGTGAACATAACCTACTTTTAACCACACTCTTCCTGAGTGCAAACTGTCCCTCCCTAGGTTTGTCCTAGAACTTGTCCATGCATAGCCACAATGTTGAAGGTCAGAAAGAACTCAACAGGTTTCTGACCTTATGTCAAGATTCAAAATGGAGTTAGGGCTCCCACTGTAGACCACAGCCTTCCGCAAACCCATGTGCTATAGAATTTAAGCTCTAATACAACTTTTCTCCAGGGACTGTTCCATCCTGATAACATGACCAAAGTATGAGAGACAAAGTCTGGCCATTCTCACTTCTAAGAAGCATTCCAGCTGTACTTCTTCCAAAACAGATTTGTTCATTCTTTTGTCAGTCCATGGTATATTAAATGTTCTTTGCCAACACCATAATTCAAATGCATCAATTGCTCTTTGTTGTTGTTGTTGTTAAGTGCCGTCGAGTCGTTTCCGACTCATAGCGACCCCATGCACAGCAGAACGAAACACTGCCTGATCCCGCGCCAGCCCCACAATCCATGCTATACTCGAGCCCATCATTGCAGCCACTGTATCAATCCAGCTCCCTGAAGGCCTCCCCCTC
>NW_006921699.1:8274069-8289385 GCF_000298275.1 Orycteropus afer afer | reverse complement strand
ATAATTTCTACATTCTGTGGGATCACCTTTCTTTGGAATGGGCACAAATATGGATCTCTTCCAGTCAGTTGGCCAGGTAGCTGTCCTCCAAATTGCTCTTTAGTCTTCCTTATTTATTGTCCAGCTTTCATTTGCATATTAAGCTATTGAAGATAGTGACTTGGTTCAGGCACACTTTAGTTAGTCATCAAAGTGACATCTTTGCTCTTTAAAACTTTAAAGAGGTCTTTTGCAGATTTGCCCAATGCAGTCCATCATTTGATTTTGTGACTGCTGCTTCCATGGGTGTTGGTTGTGGATCCAAGTAAAATAAAATCCTTGGCAACTTCAATCTTTTCTCCATTTATCGTGATGATTCTTATTGGTCCAGTTGTGAGGATTTTTATTTGCTTTATGTTCAGATGTAATCCATACTGATGGTTGATTTTCATCAGTAAGTGCTTCAAGTCTTCTTCACTTTAAGCAAGCAGGATTGTGTTATCTGCATATCACAGGTTGTTAATGAGTTTTCTTCCAGTCCTGATGTTGTGTTCTTCTTATGCTCCAGCTTCTCAGATTATTTGCTCAGCATACAGATTAAATATGTATAGAGAAAGGATACAACCTTGACCCACAACTTTCCTGATTTTAAACCATGCAGTATCCCCTTGTTCTGTTCAATAATTTGTTATGATCCAGCAGCCATCTAAGATGCAAAAAATTGCTTTGTCCTCATCCAGAGCAAGGAAGAGTGAAGAAAATCAAAGATGCATGGAAACAATTAGTCCAAAAGACTAGTGACCCATTGATACCTCAGCCTACAAGACCCTGCGACCAAAATGAGATGGTACCCAGCTACTGCTGCCAACCACTCAAAAAGGGATCAAAATTGGAGATTCTGGACAGAGTGGGAGAAAAATGTGGAACAAAACTCAAAATCATAAAAAGACCAGGCTTACTGGTCTGATAGAGACTGGTGAAACCCCAGAGACTATGACTTCTAGTCACCCTTCAGGCCTGGAATTGAACTCACTACCATGGTAGCCAAATAACAGACAGGCCTACAAGGTGAACAATTAAACCAGGTATGTATACTCCTTAGAATAATCAACCATGGAAAAGCAGAAGGGCAGCATTTGCCCTGGGAGAATGCTCAGAGGGCAAGAATGCATAGAAAGAAGAACACAGGAAAAATATAACCACAGGGAGGAGATGGGAAGAGAACTGTTATATTGTGGGGATTGCAATCAATGTCATGAAACAAAATGTCTATGAACTGTTGAATGGGAAATGAATTTGTACTATAAACTTGCACCCAAATCACACACACATCCACACAGTTGAATGCTTTTGCATAGTCTATAAAACACTGGTAAACATCTTTCTGGTATTCTTTACTTTCAGCCAAGATTCATCTGACATCAGCAATGATATCTCTCATTCCAGGCCCTCTTCTGAATATGGCTTGGATTTCTGGAAGTTTCTAGTCAATGTACTGCTGCAACTGTTTTTGCTTTATCTTTAGCAAAAATTTACTTGCATGTGATATTAATAGCTATACTCTGGTAGCATAGTGGCTAAGACACTTGCCTGCTAACCAGAAGGCTGGCGGTTCAAACCCACCAGCCATTCCTTGGAAGGAAGGTTGGGCAATCCTACTTCTGTAGTGATACTGCCTCGGAAACACAAGGAGGGGTCGCTATGAGTAGGGTTTGACTCGACGGCACATAACAACAACAACAACAATCTAGTTATTCAATCAGACAAGAATGTAAGTGTTGCTGCAAAAATATTTTGTAGATGTGATTAACATCTACCACCAGTTTATTTTAATGAAAGAGATTATCCTTGTTAATCTTGGAGGGTCTCATCCAATTAGTTGAACGGATTTAAGCACAAAATTCAGGTTTCCCTGAGGAAGAAGAAATCGTCCCTGTGGAAAATTTCTAGACTATTGACCTTCCCTACAGATTTGCCTAGCCAACTCCCACAATCATTTAAGCCAGTTCCTTGCAATAAATCTTTCTATAGATATAGCTATACTGAGCAAATAATCTGAGAAGCTGGACTATATGAAGAAGAAAGCAGCATCAAGACTGGAGAAAGACTCATTAACAACCTGTGATATGCAAATGACTCAACCTTCCTTGTTGAAAGTAAAGAGGACTCAAAGCACTTACTGATGAAGTTCAAAGACTACAGCCTTCAGTATGGATTACGCCTCAACATAAAGAAAACAAAAATCTTCACAACTGGATTAATAAGCAACATTATGATAAACGGAGAAAAGAGAAGATTGAAGTTGTCAAGGATTTCATTTTACTTAGGTACACAATCAACACCCATGGAAGTAGCATTCAAGAAGTCAAAGTATTGCATTGGGCAAATCTGCTGCAAAAGACCTCATTAAATAATGTGTTAAAAAGCAAAGATGTCACTTTGAGGACTAAGGTGTGCTTGATCCAAGTTGTGGTATTTTTGATTGCCTTATAAGCATATGAAAACTGGATAATGAATAAGGAAGACCAAAAAATAATTGATTCCTTTGAATTGTGGTGTTGGTAAAAAAATATTGACTTTACCAGGGACTTCCAGAAGAATGAACAAATCTGTCTTGGAAGAAGTACAGCCAGAATCTTCTTTAGAAGTGAGGATGGCAAGTCTTTGTCTTATGTATTTTGGACATGTTATCAGAAGAGACCAGTCCATGGAAAAGGATATCATGCTTGGTAAGGTAGAGGGTCAGCAAAAAAAGAGGAAGATCCTCAACAAGATGGATTGACACAGTGGCTGTAAAATGGGCCAAATGTAGCAACACTTGTGAGGATGGTACAGAATTGGTCAGTGTTTCACTGTGTTTACATAGGGTCTGTATGAGTCAGAACTGACTCAACAGCACCTAACAACAACAACAACAACATAGCTGTAGTTAGAGTTATAGATATGATATAGTGTGACTCAGTGATTAAACAGTTAGCTACTAACTGAAAGGTTGGTGGTCCAAACCACCAGCTACCCCACGAGAGAAAGATTTGGCAGCCTGTTTCCATAAATGTTTATAGCCTTGGAAACCCTATGCAGCACATCTACTTTGTCCTATAGGGTCAGCTGGAGTTGGAATCGACTCTAAAGCAATGGTGTTTGTTTTTGGTTTTGACTTACTAGTTCTGTTTCTCTGGTCAAACCCTGATTACAGCCATCTTACAGATGAGGAAACTGAGGCTTAGAAAGGTTAAATAGGATCCCATCAAGTCATAGGATGTCATCCCCACAATCACCAGGTGGCGAAGTAATTCAAATAATAACCCGGAGATTGTTCTTGTCCTCTCTGGTATCTCCCTTAAATTCCTCTCATCCTGCTCACCTTTCCTACCCAGCCACCCTTCCTGAAGTAGCCTTTGGTGGGGTGTTCATGTTCCTTTGTGTCTGTGCTCTCAGGCACATGTAGCTGTGGACTCTCTCTTCCCACACACTTCTCCTGCCCATCCCAGCCATGCCCATCCAGTGCCTTACATCCAGAGCAAACACCTGATGGCCCAGGATCAGGTCTTACTTTCAGGTACAGCTCACCCAGCTTCCTGGGATAAGCTGCACTGTTCATTAGGGGCCAGCCTAGAAGGCAGAAGGGGAGAGGACCCTCTCTTCCTCAAACTCCCTCTCTGGAGGCACATCCTCTATCCAGCCTCAGCTGGAGCTTCGTCCTCAGTGGATAATGTGGCTTGGTGTGTGGAGGTGGCTTTTGTTCTGATGGGAGATTCCTGACTCCCACCATCACCACCACCAGAAGGTGGTGACTTGATGTCTTTCAATAGTATCTTGCTAATTTCCAGCCGAGATCCAGTGTTGGGTCTCATCAGAGTTGACGAGAATGGTGAGTGGTATTGTCTGGAGGAAGAGACCTCTACTGGGCCATATTTGCTCCTGAGTGGCACCTCCATGTCACATCACTGAGACCAATGTGCAGTAGCAGCTAACCAGGGTTTCTTCTTCCAAAGCAAGAAGGTATCTGACCATAGAGGCTTAATCCTAAAAGGATTGGAGAGGCCTACTGAGGAAGGAGTAGGGGCTTGGCATAGATAGAGACCCTCCTGCCAATCTCATGGTGCCTACGAGCACACAGAAAGAGCCATAAGCCTGGTGAGGGTGGACTCTTCCAAAGTCCCTCAGAAGGAATGGAAAAGTCACAGCCCATCCCTGAACCTTGCTTCTTGCTATACATGAGGACCACTTGCCTTGAGATTTCTGAGATGCCATCATTGCTGACCCCTGAGCCATGCCTGTCGTGCCCTGGATGCATGCTGGGACAGTCATGATACATAAAGAGAACTGGATCTCTAACTTTACACAGAGTGGTACATTAGTGAGCTCACTGCTGGAGCAAGTCTCCAGTTCCCCAGTTCCCACTCTTTTGGAGGATTACCTAAGGGGTGTCAGGAGATCGTCATCCTCTAAGTCCTGTGTCAGCACCAAATAAGGAGGTCCTGAGTTGGCAGGCAGTGTATCCAGCAGCCCTGGGCTGGTCTCCAGAGCCCAGAAAGCTGCTGCTTGCACTGCTAATGAGCTGGAACAAAAGAAATGGGCTCATTTCCAGAATGAACCACTGTGCTCCATTCCTAATGTGTGCTATGAATCTGCACATGAGACACATCACCTGTGGGAGCAGGAGGAGCACGCAGGTCCAGGGACACTTGTGGGCCAGGGTTGGAGAGTCCCAGATCACCAGGTTGTGGGTCCCAGGAGAGTGCTGACTCCCAGAGATGGAGACTGAGCAATTACTTATTCCTGGTTTGTATTTGTCGTACTGCCATACACATTGGTATTCTACTCTTGAAGAGAACAGGAGAGCTATTTCTCCCATCACACAGGTAAAGAAACTGGGCACAGAGAGATCAACACCCTGGAAGGAGATAGGCAAACTGATACCTAGGCCAGAAAGAACCTCGTTTCTTTTCTCCCTCTATTTCTTCCCCAAAGGCAATCTCTAAGATCATTTTTACACTTCAGTGGAATATACAGCTGGTATATGCTAATATCATTTAATAACCAGTGACTACTTTCTCACTTGCTCTTTCAGGCAACAGAAGTTTCCTGAGCACCAAGTTTGTGCCTGTCTATGCTTTTGGGAAGGTCTGTCAGAGAAATTAATGTCACATGGAGATGACTATAAGAGCACTGCACAGGGAGTCTACTGTGAGGCAGGGCAGAGATAGGGAAGTCTCCTCAGGGGAGGTAGAATCAGGCCTGGAGTCCTTTTCCTGCACCCTGGATCTGGCCAGCCTCATAGTCTCCAACTACTCAAGTACTCATTGGCCAGGCCCATAATCCCCTAGATGTGCCTGCCTGCTACTCCTGGGCCAGCTTCTCATCACTGCCCTCTCTGTGGTAGATGACCTTGCTCTCTCCTCCTTGTCTTCTGGAAGCTTGCTCTCACCTGGTTTTCCCTCCTCTTCTCTAGCTAGTTTTTATAGTCTTGTTCCTTGGTGCTTCACTATCTGAGGTTTTTCAGGGTCTGCATGGCAACCCTCACTTGTCTAAACCCACCATCTCTTAGCTCACAATCCCCACACTGCTGTTTCCAACACAATCCTCACTTCTGAGCCCAAAATCTTTTCTCTACTCAATGGCCCCTTTTCATTGACTTATGTCATCTCTACCTCAGCATGACTGTCTTAGTTTCCTAAAGCTGCTATAACATAAATACCACAAGTAAGTTGCTTTAATGAACAGAAATTTATTTTCTCAAAGTTTAGGAGGATCTAACTAAACTCACTGCTGTCAAGTCGGTCCTGACTCATAGCGACCCTCCTTGGGTTTCTGAGGCAGTATCACTACGGAAGTAGATTGCCCACCCTTACTTCTGAGAGGTGGCTGGTGCGTTTGAACTAGCAGGAGGCTAGACATCCGGATTCAAGGCACTGGCCCAGCAGAAGGCTCTCTCTCTGCCCGTGCTGGGGGAAAATCTTTGTCTCAGCTTCTCTAATATCCTTCTTGGCCATCCTGTTTCTATGTGGCACCTGTCTTTCACTAGTTTGTGTTTGTTTGTTTCTGCATCTAATGTGCTATTTTTATATCTCAAAAGTGAGTAGATTTTGAGACCAGAAGAACTGGATGATGTTTGGCTACCAGCAACAACCACTCTGACCAAGATCACAGTAGAAAATACTAGATAGAGTGGGAGAGAAAGATAGCACAAAGCTCAAGTTCATAACAGGGACAAAACTTACTGGTCTGAAAGAGACTGGTGGAACCCCTGAGACTGTGGGCCTTAGACACCCTTCTAACTTAGAACTGAAGTCACTCCCAAAGATTGCCTTTCAGTCAAATAAAAGACAGGCCTAAAAAATAAACAATAACATCTAGGAGGAACATGCTTCTCAGAACAATCAACTACAGGAGACCAAAAGGGTAGCATTTTCCCAAAAGCAAAGTTAAAAAGTCAGGAAGGCACAGGAAAACTAGGCAAATCGAGTCAGGGAACCGAGGTGGAAGTGGGAAGAATGCTGACACAGAGTGGAGATTGCAACCAATGTCACAGAACAATCTAGGTATAAGTTGTTGAACAGGAAACTAATTTGCTTGGAAAACTTTTACCTAAACCACAATATTAAAAACAAACAAACAAACAAAAAACGTATGTTTAAGATATATCCTACACTGATATGACCTAATCAACATAGCAAAGAAAGCCCTATTTCCAAATGAGATTATACACACAGGTGTAGGGGTTAGGATTCCAGGGCATGTTTTGGGGGACACAATTCAATCCATAACAATAATGCTTAATGAACTCTCTGTGTAACTCCCCAAAGTGTTCTTCCTTCAGTGCCCCTTCAACTTAGGGAAGGGCACCTCCATCCGGCCTGATGTCATTCTTGATTCCTCCCTCTCCCACAGGCCTCTTCCACCCCTCATGCCATCAGCCATCAAGTTCTGGAAGTTCTATTTCTCAATGACCCTAAAACCCAGTCCCCTGATATCTCTTGATGTGGCTCAGCCCAAGCCCTGTCAGCCTGGATCACAGTGGACAGAGGCCTCAGCATCCCCTTGCCCTAGTCCTCTGTCAGTCATTGAGATCCTGCCTCCTTTCTTCCTCAGCAAGGTCCTGTGGATCAAGGCTGGCTCTGTGGACATCGGAGGATAGGGAATGGCTGGTCCTCCTTGGACTTTTCTTCTTAGCTGATGGACACAAGTAGGCTGATCCTGAAGACAAATGGAGGTTCAATGGGTCAGGGTACAGGGGCAGGGGAATCCAGAACTGTGGGGTTTCTGGGTGAGAAGAGAGGTGAGTGAGGTAGAAGAATCCATTCTAGCCATTGAAATCACATTAGAAGTACCTACTGAGAACCAACGATGTGCTAAATGACCTGAGATACAGAGAAGTTTGCAATGCTGAAAATGAGAGAGGAATTTGTGTTCAGGAATGTTCTACATTTTTGGCTTCTGAAACCTACAGTTTACTCAGGCCCTCCAATGTTTAGTGACCTTCAATAACTCCCTATGGCTTTGATTATAGAGTTCCAATTCCCCAGTTTAATGAGAGAAGGTTCATGGGACTGGGCCTGCTGCCTTTCCATCTTTCATCTTCTAGTGCCCCTAACTATTCCCTCAAACCAGAACCCCATCCAGGCAGGGTTTACTCCATGCACCACATGCTGTTCCCTTGCCAAGAACACCCTTCTTTCCCCTTCTTCCCTGTCCAACCACTACACCTTACTGCTTTGAGACTCAGCTCAGCTGTCACCTTCTCCTGACAGCCCTTCTTTGCAGCACTTTCCCCTGCCACTACTCTACACTGGATCTGATATCTCTCAAATGTGTTTCTGGAATATTCTGGGGCTATCCATATCCCTGCTACATTCTCCATGGTTTATGGTCTTCAGCATAGGGAGGTGTCCAGGCCCCAGAGTTGAGGCCAGGACTTTGTTATACCCTTTCATCAAGGCATTCCTCACCACATTGGTCTAGTACCCAGGATGTCCATGAGGCAGGATCTGTCAAACTTGTCAACCATGGTTCCATTCTTGGCTTCCACCACAGAGCAGTGATTACTGAGGATTGAATGCAAAGTGAACGAATGAAACAGGAACAAGAAAATGTGTTGTCTGCTTCTTTAGTCGTTTGTACCTATTGCATCACTCCTACATTGGCATCAGAAAATGGGAGGCTTGAGATTACCATGAATCAGAGTCAAGTCGAAAGGAGCCAGTTTTTGGGGGGAGTTTTCCCCTTACTCTCATGAAAAAGAGCATATAGTAATTTTCAAGGTATAATTTAGCTTCTCATTTGGAGCAGGATTCTTTCCTATACTGAAAGTTCTTTGGAAAATATTGTCACAGAATGTTCAGATTGTATTTGCTCCATCACCATTTCCATCTGAGGCTTGAAAATCAAGAGACAGAAAGGCAGAAGCAGGTGGGTATGGAGGCAGAGGACAAAGCAGCTGGGAGGATGGTCAGCCTGGACTCTGGTCCTGGTACTGTTGATGATGTACTGAGCATTTGGCTACGTGCAGCCCTCAAATTCCTTCATCTTTTTTTTTTGAAGGGCAGGAGTAGGTCATCTCCTATGTGGTGTCCAAGGAAATCTGGACTTCTGGGCCAAGATCCAAGACCCAAGACTCCACCCTTTGTGGGTGCCTTGCCAAAATGTGCCAGCAGAGGGTGATGTTGCACAGCACTTGGGGCTCCCAAGCAAAAAAGTCAAATTTGGCTGTCCACAGGTGGAGCATTCTGCTGTTTCCCTGGTGTGGGCTGGTAGAGAGTTGAAAAGGGATGGCTAGTTTAGGAGGCTCAGAAAGCAGTCTCAGAGCCAACTACTGAGGCACTTGATGGGAACCCACCTGATGCTTCTTGGAAGCTGGCAGTGCACATGGAGCAAAGAGCACCCCAGTGATGAAAGTTAACACCTTGATATCTTTATTTGCCTTCACTTACCAAATGGCCAGGTATAGTGTTATATACTCAACGTACATTATCTCCACCATTCTTCTGTCACTTTGTCATAACTCTGGTAGTTTGAATATTGCTGTGATTCTGGAAGTTATGCCACTAGCTATTTCAAATAACAGCAGGGTCATTCTTGGTGAATAGGTATCAATGGAGCTTCCAGACTAAAACAGATTAGGAAGAAGGTCATAGCCAGGTCCACTTCTGAAAAAAAAAAAAGGGGGGGGGGCTACTGAAAACTTTTTTTTTTTTTTAAACCTTATGAATAGCAGGGAAATATTGTCTGATATAGTGCAGGAAGATGAACCTCTCAGATTGGAAGGCACTCAAAATACAACTGGGGAAGAGCTGCTTCCTCAAAGTAGAGTGGACCTTAATGATGCAGGTGGAGTAAAGGTTTTGGGACCTTCATTGCTAATACGTTCTGGTTACCTAGTGCTGCTCTGACAAGAATATTACCACAAATGGGATGGCCTTAACAAACAAGAATTTATTCTTACAATTTGGAGGCTTTAAGTTCCAGTTCAAAGTGCCAGGCTCTAGGGGCTGAGTGAAAGCCCCTCAACCTTGGGGTCCAGCTCTGCCTCCTCTCCCGGCCCATGGGAGCTAGAGGCTTTTCTTCACTCAGACAGCTGCTGGCTGCTGAGGCTGAGAAGCCCAAGGTAGAGAAGTGAAAAGGCACAGTCCCGATGTTACCAAACCACACGGCAGGCCATTATCCTAAGTCATTTGTAAGTCCGAAGGTCTGCAGAGCATAGCAGGCTGCTGAACAATGACACAGCTCCATGCAGGGTCCAAGCATGCCATACACTAGAGACCATTCCCAAAGCTCCTGCTTATATAGGGGAAGCAGATCACACACCCAAAGGCAGCTACTCAGCTGCTCACAGTAGATTCCACCATGAAGTTGATTGCCAGTCTCATCATGGGTAATACTACCACCAGCTACCTAGCCACTTAACCAGGCCCAGCCAAGTTGACAAACAAATTTAACTACCACAGGCATAATTCAAAATGAGAAGGAATAGTTGCAAACATCCATTAATAATTGAAACATGGAATATAAGGAGTATGGATCTAGGAAAACTGGAAGTTGTAAAAAAAATGAAATGGAATGCATAAAGATCAATAACTTAGGCATTAGTGAACTGGAATGCATTGGTACAGGCCACTTTGGATTAGACAATCAT
Organism: Orycteropus afer afer; assembly: GCF_000298275.1. Lineage (NCBI taxonomy): Eukaryota > Metazoa > Chordata > Mammalia > Tubulidentata > Orycteropodidae > Orycteropus > Orycteropus afer. The sequence goes on along the minus strand of NW_006921699.1, from coordinate 8,279,271 downwards.
ATGGCCCACTAAGATGGGAATGGAAAATTGGAGAGGAATGGTGTTGCATTCATAGTCAGAAAAAACATTTCAAGATATATCCTGAAGTACAATGCTGTCAATAACCAAAAACCAAAACACTTCCATCTACTTGATTCCGACTCATAGTGACCCCCATTGGATTTCCGAGGTGGTAAATCTTTAGGGAAGTAGATTGCCCCATCTTCGTTTGGTGGAGTGGCTGGTGGGTTTGAATCACCAACTTTCTGATTAACAGTCAGATGCCTTAGGCACTGTGCCACCAGAATGCCTTACAATGCTGTCAGTGATAGGATAATATATCCATATGCCTACAAGGAAGCCACTCCTCAGAAGGAAGACTGAGCAACCTACTTCCATAGTGATACCACCTCAGAAAACCCAAGGAGGGGTCCCTATGAGTCAGATACAACTCAAGGAAGTTAAGTTTTGTTTTGTTTTCATAAGGAAGACCAGTTAATATGACTATTCTTCAAATTTACACACTAACCACTAAAACCAAAGATGAAGAAACTGAAGATTTTTATCAACTTCTATGGTCTAAATTGACCAAATGTACAATGAAGATGCATTGATAATTATTAGGGATTGGAATGCAAAAATTAGAAACAAAGAAGTAGCATAAGGAGTTGGAAAACATGGCCTTGATGACAGAAATGATGCTGGAGATCACATGATAGAATTTTGCACCACCAATGATTTATTCATAGCAAATGCCCATCCCCTTTTTAAATTGTGATTTGGGTAAAGATTTACAGAGCAAATTCATTTTTTATGCAGTAGTTTATACACATTTGGTTTCATGACTTTAACTATAGTCCCCATAATGTGACAGCTCTCTTCCAATGTTCTCTCTTCCGGCATTATCTCTTCTCTGTCCTTCTTTCCTATGCATTCCTGCCCCCTGAGCTATCTCCCTGTGCAAATACTGCCCTTCTGATCTCCCATGACTGATTGTTCTAATGAGAGTACCTACCTGGTGTAAATGTTCACCTTATACCCCTGTCTATTGTTTGGCTGGAAGCCAAGGGAGTGAGTGCAATTCCAGGCCTGAAGGGTAGTGACTAGGGGCCATAATTCTGGGGGTTTCACCAGGTTTTATCAGATGAGAAAGTCTGATAATTTTTATAATTTTGAGTTTTGTTTCACATTGTTCTCCCACTCTATCAAGAATTTCCTATACTGATCCCTTTCCAAGTGGTTGACAAGTGGTAGCCGGGCACCATCCAGTTCTTCTGGTCTTCTAGTCACATATGCTGAGGTTCTCATGGTCCACTAGTCCCTTGGACTAATTGCATCCATGCATTTTTGCTTTTCTTCATTCTTCTTTGTTCTGGATGAGGAGAGAGCAATTGTTGCATCTAGATGGCCACTTGCAAGCTTTTAAGATCCCAGTTGGTACTCACCAAAGTAGGATATAGGACAATGTTTCAGTGCAGGACAATGTTTTTGTGTAGTATGTTATACCAATTGAGCTTGATTTCCCCTGCCACCATAGTCCTGAGACCATGGGTTCAACAATTCAGTCCATTGGGGTGTTGGCTTGGGTAAGAAGTTATCATAACTTTTCCCCCTGTTAATTCTATTTATGTGGACATTCTTACAGCACATATAAATACATATGTAGAAATATAGTCTAAAATAAAAAGAAATATAGTCTGCCAATCTTATACATATGGTTGTGAATATATTCCCTTTTGCCTAGACATACCTGATCATTCAGCCTGTCTACCTACTTATCTACCTATAGATCGATGTTTGTTATTACTGATAATGCAGTATTGTATATATAAAAAAGTTTATCTTTCTTGTCTGTATCTCTTGTACACCTCTCTGTATCTTCCTTTTCCTTAGTGTTATTGTGTTGGTCACTAACTTTTGGTACACTGCCTTTCCCTTCATCAAATCAATACTTATCTCTTACCTATCTAGTACTTTTCCCTCCTCTCCTCTCACCCCTGGAAACCAACAAAGGAAGTTTCCTTCCATATATAAACCTTTCCTTGACTTTTTATAATACTGGATTAATACAATATTTGTCTTTCTGTAATTGACTTATTTCACTCAGTATAATGTCCTCCAAGTTCATCTATGTTATGTGGTGTTTCATGGATTCTACATTATTCTTTTGTGTGTGTTGGGCTGGAAGCCACAGGTGTGGGTTCAGTTCCAGACCTGAAGGGCAGCTAAGGGCCATAGTCTCAGTGGTTCCATCAGGCTCTATCAGCCAGCAAACCTGGTCCCTCTTTTTTTTTTTTTTTTTCCTCAAATGATTTTGAGTTTTGTTCCACATTGTTCTCCCCTATCCAGGATCTCCTACATAGATTCCCCTCCAAGTGGTTGACATCTACATTATTCTTTAGGGTTGTGTAATATTGTATTGTGTTTATATACCGTAGTTTGGTTATCCCATCTCTTTACTATTGTGAATAGTGCTGCAATTAACACGGGTGTGCATATATCTATTCATGTCCTAGTTCTCACTTCTTTAGGATCTATCTACACATAGTAATGGGATTTCTCCAAGAAATGGTATTTCTATTTCCAACTTTTTAAGGAATCACCTTACTGGTTTCCACAGTGATTGTATAATTTGATAGTCCCACCAGCAATGTATGAGAATCCCAATCTCTCCACATCCTTGCCAGAATTTGTTATTTCCTGTGTTGTTGAACTCTGCTATTAGTGCTGGGGTGCGATGGTACCTCATTTTTGTTTTGATGTGCATCACACTAAAGGCTAATGATCTTGAATATTTCTTCATGTGTTTATTGGCTGCCTGAATATTTTCTTTGGTGAAGTTCATGTTTTCTGCCCACTTTCAAAATTGGATTGTTTGTCTTTTTGATGTTGAGGTATCAGAGTTTTCTATAAATTTTAGAGATGAGTCCCTTTCAGGTATGTCATTGTCGAATATTTTTTCCCGTTCTATAGGTTCTATTTTCACTCTTTAGAGAAATATTTTAATGTGCATGAGGATTTCATTTTTAGAAGGTCCCAAACATCTAGTTTATCTTCTGCTGTTTATGCATTTTGGATTAAGCTTAATAGTTTATTTACTGGAAAAATCAGGGTGACTAAGTTTGCCCCTATGTTTATTTTGATACGCTTTAGTTTTAGGTTTCACATTTAAGTCTTTGATCCATCTGGAGTTAGTTTTTGTGTATGGTATGAGGTGCAGACCTTTTTCAGTTTTCTGGAAATGGATATCCAGTTTTACCAACATCATTTGTTAAAGAGACTATCTCTTCCCCATTTAGCCCTTGGTTAAAGATCAGCTGACCATAGGTTGTTGTTGTTGTTGTTGTTATGTGCTGTCGAGTCAGCCCTGACACATAGCAACCCCTCCTTGGGTTTCCAAGGCAGTATCACTACGGAAGTAGGATTGCCCAACCTTCCTTCCGAGGAGTGGCTGATGGGTTTGAACCACCAGCCAACTGGTGAGCAGTCAAGTGCCTTAGCCACTATGCTACCCCAATGGATGTAATTAATGGTTCTCAATTCTGTTCCACTGGTCTATGTATCTGTCATTGTACCAAAACCAGGCTGCTTTGACAACTGTGGGTGTATGGTAGGTTTCGAGACCCTGGAGTCTGATACCTCCTATTTTGTTCTTCTTCCTCAGTAGTGCTTTGCTTATCTGAGGTCTCTTTCCCTTCCATATAAATTAGTGATTGTTTTATCCATATCCTTAAAGAGTGTTGATGGGGTCTGGATTGGGATTGTATTGAATGTATAGATCGTTTTGGGTAGTATTGACATGTTCAATCTTCCTGTCCATGAGCATGGTATGTTCTTCCATTTATATAGATCTCTTATGTTTTTTTAGAAGCTCTGGTAGCATAGTGCCTAAGGCACTTGACTGCTAACCAGAAGGCTGGTGGTTCAAACCCACCAGCCACTCTTCAGAAGGAAGATGGGGCAATCTACTTCTGTAGTGATACTGCCTTGGAGACCCAAGGACGGGTCGCTATGAGTCAGGTCTGACTCGACGGCACATAACAACAACAATAATGGTTTCTTTTATGTATGTATGTATTTATTTATTTATTTGTGATTTGGGTGAAAATTTGCAGAGCAAATACGCTTTCCATACAGCAGATCACATACACTTTGTCTCATGACATTGACCACAATTTAGCACAATGCAACATCTCCTCTCCCACTACCTCTTCCCTGTGTCCATCCCTCCATGCACTCCTACCCCCTGAGCTGTCTCCCTGTGGCTGAGCAACCCTTCTTTCTCTCTTGCTTGTTCTCTCCAAGGAGTGTATCTACCTCAGGTAAATGCTCAACTAGTATGCCTGTCTATTGCTTGGCTGGAAGCCACAGGTGTGCGTTCAATATCAGACCTGAAGGGCAGCTAGGGCCCATAGTCTCAGTGGTTCCACCAGGCTCCATCGGGCCAGCAAACCTGTTCCCTGCTTTTTTTTTTCAAATGAGTTTGAGTTTTGTTCCACATTGTTCCCCCTATCTATCCAGGATCTCCTACAAAGATCCTCTTCCAGGTGGTTAACAGTAGTAGCCGAGCACCATCTATTTCTTCTGGCTCATGGTCATATAGGCTGCAGATTGGATGGTGTACCAGTCGCTAGGACTGATTGTTTCCATGAATTTTTGGTTTTCTTCATTATTCTTGGCTCTGGACAAGGAGAGACCCATCGTTGCATCTACATGGCAGCTTGCAAGCTTTTAAGATCCCAGTTGCTATTCGCCACAATAGGAGGTGGAACAATGATTTGTGTAGTATGTTATGCCAATTGAGCTTGATGTCCTCTCTGACTATGGTCCCGAACCCACAGGTTCAACTACTCGGTCCCTCGTGGTAGCTGGCTGTCACCAAGCAGTGACTACAACCTTGCCCCTTGTCAGCCCCATTATACACCTGGGAATTTAGATCATACATATAAAGTTATTGGACCACTGTCTGCCAACCCTATACATGTTCTTGGGTGGACTCTCCATTTCATATAGATACCTAATATTTCAGCCTGTCCACCCATCTAGCCACCCATATACCTGTGTTTGTCTTCATTGAGCATGCCGTACTATATGTGCAAAAGGGTTCATCTTTGTTGTCTGTACTTCCCACATAACTCTCTATGTCTTTCTCTTCCTCAATGCCACTATATTAATCACTCACATTTGGTACATTGCCCTTTTCTTCACCCAAATCAAAACTTA
>NW_006921699.1:8268411-8273128 GCF_000298275.1 Orycteropus afer afer | reverse complement strand
TCCTTGAGGAACTCTATAGTTTTGGATTTCACATTTAAGTCTTTGATCCATCTGGAGTTCGTTTTTGTGAATGGTGTGAGGTACAAATCTTGTTTCATTTTTCTGCAAATGGACCTCCAGTTTTGCCAGCACCATTTATTAAACAAACATTCTCTTCCCCATTTAATGAATTTTGGCCCTCTTATGGTTTCTTGAAGTAGTGTTTTGTAGTTTTCTTTGTATAGGTCTTTTGTGTCCCTGATAAGATATATTCCCAAGTATTTTATTTTTTTGTTAGCTGTAATAAATGGTATTATATTTCCTTTCCAGCAATTTCTTTGCTAATGTGGAAGAATCCAACTGATTTTTGTATGTTGATCTTGCATCCTGCCATACTAAATCTCTCAATTACTTCCAGTAGTTTTCTTGCTAAGTCTTGAGTTTTCTATATATAGGATCAGCAAATAGGGATAGTTTTCCTTCTTCCTTACCAATTTGAATGCCTTTGACTTCCCTTTCTTGCTTTATTGCCCTGGCTAGGACTTCCAAAACAATGTTGAATAGAAGTGGTGATAGAGGGCATCTTCGTCTGGCTCCCATTTGCAAAGGGAATGGTTTCAGTCTCTCTCTTCATTGAGAATAATGTTGGCTCTTAGTTTTGTATATACGCCATTTATCATGCTGAGGAATTTCCCTTCCATTCCTTTTTTGTTGTTGTTGTTTGTTTGTTTCCTAGAGTTTTTATCAGGAATGGGTGTTTAATTTTATTGAATGCCTTTTCTGCATTGACTGATATGATCATGTTGTTTGTTCTTTTCCTTTATTTTACTTATGTGATGGGTTACGTTGGTTGTTTTTGTAATGTTGAACCATCATTGCATTCCGGATATGACTGTAACTTGATCATGATGTATTATTTTTTTTTGATATGTTGTTGGATTCTGTTGGCTAGGATTCTGTGGAAGATTTTTGTGTCCATATTGGTTTGTAGTTTTCCTTTCTAGTGATGTCTTTGCCTGGTTTTGGTATCAGAGTTATGATTGCTTCTTAAAATGAATTTGAAAGGATTCCATCCTTTTCTATGCTCTGGAATAGTTTGAGTAGTATTGGTGTCAGTTCTTCTCTGAATGTTTGTTGGAATTCTCCATTGAAACCATTTGGGCCAGGAGGTTTTTGTTGGTAATGTTTTTTTAATGACGTATTCAATTTCTTGTTTTGTTATGGGTCTGTTCAAATTTTCTACCTCAGTCAGTGTTAGTTTAGGTAAGCAGTGTGTTTCTAGAAGTCTGCCCATTTCTTCTAGGTTTTTCAAATTTATTGGAGTACATTTCTTCATTGTATCCTGATATTATCCTTTTTATTTCATTTGGTTCCATTGTGACATCACCCATTTTATTGCTTATTCATATTATTTTCATCTTCTTCTTTTCCTTTGTTAAGTTTGCCAGTTTTTTTGTCAATTTTGTTAGTCTCCTCAAAGAATCAATTTCTAGTCTTGGTGATTTTTTCTATTGTCTATTTTCTGTTTCATTTATTTCTGTTTGAATCTTTATTATTTATTTTCTTCTGGTGACTATAGGCTTTTTTTCTTCTCTTTTTCTAATTGTTGGAGATGTTGGGTTAAGGTGTTGATTTTGGCTCTGTTTTCTTTTTTGATGTGTGCACATATTGCTATGAATTGTCCTATGAGCATTGCTTTTGCTGTGTCCCAAAGATTTTGTTATGTTGTGTTTTCATCCTCATTTGATTCAAGGAACTTTAAAATGTTCTTTTTTATTTCTTCTATTAGCCAGTCATTTATAAAGAGGGTATTAATCAGTTTCCATGTGCTTTATTTTTCTATTGATCTTCTTATTGTTGATTTCTAATTTTATAGCATTGTGATCTGAGAAAATGCTTTGCTGTATTTCAATATTTTTAAATTTATTGAGGCTTGCTTTGTGGCCTAACATATGATCTATTCTGGAGAATGTTCCATGTGCACTGGAAAAGAATGTATATTGTACTGTTGTTGAGTGAAGTGTTCTGTAGATGTCTGTAAGATCAACTTGGTAGATTGTATTGTTTAGTTCTGCATCTTTGTTGAGTTTCTTTCCAATTGTTCTATCTGTGATTGAAAGTGGTGTATTAATATCTTCTACTATTCCTGTGGAATCATTTATTGTCTTTTCAATTCTGTTAAAGTCTGATTTATGTATGTTGGGGTTCTTTCATTGGGTGCATGGACATTCATTATGGTTATGTTCTCCTGTTCAATTGATCCTTTAATCATTATATAATGTCTTCCCTTGCTTTTATAGTCATTTTTGTCTGAAGGTCTATTTTATCAGAAATTAATATTGCCACCCCTGCCCTTTTTTGACTGCCATTTGCTTGTTATATCTTTTCCCAACCTTTGATTTTCAGTCTATTTTTGTCTTTGTGTCTAAGATGAGTCTCTTGTAGACAACATAATGATATATCATGTTTTCTTATCCAGTCTGTAACTCTCTCTCCTTTAGTCCATTTACATTTAGTGTAATTATTGTTGGTTATGAATTTATTGCTGTCATTTTGTTATGTGTTTTTTCTTGGTGTTGCTGATTTCTTTGTTCCACATAATTTTCTGTGCTGAGCTTATTTGATAAATCATGTTATCATTTCCTTCATTGCTACTGTTTTAGTATTTGCTAAATATTTGTGCTTGTCCTCTTTTTCATTTTGATGCAAGGGTTTATTATTTTTCTTTGAGGTTACCCTGTGTTTTATAATTTTCTTCCCAAGTTTAGAATAATCTGTTCTATCTCACAATTGTCTTGACTTCCTTACCATTTAGAAATTCTATAACTATACTATTTATTCCCTTTTTGGTTTGTAGTTGTCTTCATTTACCAATTGATGTCTCTGGTTTCCTATTTATAGTCTTGTAAGCTTATTTTACTTTGAATACTTCTATAATTGGGTTGGTTTCTGGGATATGTCATCATGTGTGTTAATCATTGGTTGTTGTTTACTGTTGTTGGTTTTCTGTCTGAAGGACTAATGTTAGCATCTTCTTGTAAGGTTGGTCTGGTTTTAACAAATTCCCTTAATTTCTGCTTATCTGGAAATGGCCTAATTTCACCACCATATTTGAGGGACAGTTTTGCTGGGTATATAATTCTATGCTGGAAATATTTTCTTTCAGGGTTTTATATATATCATCCCATTGCTTTCTATCCTGCATGGTTTCTGCCGAGAAATCTGAGCTTAGTCTTATTGGCTGTCCTTTATAGGTAATTTTTTTCTTTTTCAATGCTTCTTTCATGATTCTTTCTTTGTTTTGGGTTTTGGTGAGTTTGATGATGAAATATCTTGGTAATTTTCTTTTGAGGTCTATCCTGTTTGGGGTTTGTTGAACTTCTTGAATAGATAGTTTCTCATCTTTCATGATATTTCAGAAATTCTCTTCCAAAAAATCTTTGTCAATTTTCTCTGTGGTTTTATTTGTCTCTTCCTGTTCTGGAATTTCAATTACATGTAAGTTATTCCCCTTGATGGTACCCCACGTGAATCTTAGTCTTTCTTCATTTTGTTTTAATCTTTTCTTCTGATTGATCCCTTTCCAAAAACGTATTCAGGTATTTGTCTTCAATCTCACTAATTCTGTCTTCCATTGATTTGATTCTACTCCTTTGCCCATTGAACGTGTTATCTATTTCTGAAATCTTAGTATTTTTATACTGGATTCCTATTTGTTGTTTTTGTATTACTTCTAATTTTTCTTATATTTTGTTATTTTGTTCTTGTATTGTTTTCCTAAATTGTTCTACAGTTTTTTTCTGTGTTTTCCATAATTATGTCTGTGTTTTCTTTGATCTGTCACTCAGTCTGATGAAGTTTCCTAAATATAATTCTTTTGAATTCCTTGTCAGGGAGTTTTAATGCTGTTTCTTCCTCAGGGAGGTTTTCTGTATCCTAGTCCCTTGCTTTTACTACTTTATCTTGCTTCTTAGTGTGAACACGGATAGTTAGTTTTCTCTGAGACATTGTGATGTTGTTGCATTTGTATGTAATTAGTGATTGTCTGTTCATGTGATTTGCCCAAGATTTATTTTCTTTATTTTGTTTTGATATTTCTGAGTGAGCAGGATACTGTGCTTCTCTATCTACTAGTTGGTTGCACTTGGCACTCACCACATATCTCCTGGTTGGTGTGATAGAGAATGAGAATGTGTGCACAGATTTCTGTTAGCTTTTTGTGAAGAGCAGTTGAGAGTGAGTTGAGCTCATATCGGCTGCCATCTTTTATTGGTCAGTTGGTGCAGAAGCAAGTGGTGGCCCTCATTCAGTGATTGGGGCTGCAGGAGGTGTAGATATGGTTGGGTTGTATGGGCACGGTTGCTGTCTCTCACTCGGGCAGACAAAAATATAATTAAAAATGAAAACAAGAGAATAAAAAACATAAACCACATAAGCAAACAGGAACAATTGCAAACAAAACAAGCAAACAACCAAAACAAAACAGAAAGGAGAAGGACAATAAATGAGAATAAATATTTAAAAAAATATATTTTTTAGAGAAAGAGAAAGAGAAAAAACCTACAATGTCTGGGAAGGCAGGAACAAGAGAAAAGAGCAAGAGTAAAAGAATAATAAAGGAAAAAATGAGAAAACTGCACAAACACAAATAAAGGATGGGAAGAACCAAAAGAAGAAAAGAAAGGAACCAAGAAAAAGAGAAAATAAATAAAAAAGATGAACTAGGGAAAGGAAAGAC
>NW_006921699.1:8254485-8268261 GCF_000298275.1 Orycteropus afer afer | reverse complement strand
GGATGGCCACTTTTCCATTTGCTAAGAGGATGTGAGGTATAAGAGTAACAAAGGCGATATCACACATTTCTAATTGTCAACCTCCAGTGCAGTTGCCTGTGCTGTCTTCAGCAAGTTGAGTCTATTTTTAGTTTGCTGCCTGGATGCTAATGCTGCTTACAAATGTTCAAAATGGCCACACTGCTTGCAAATATTCAAAATGGCTGTGCCCTCAGGACAGCTGGCAGTCTACATCTTCCTTGTCTCCTAATTTTCTGTTTTCTAGTTGTCAGACACCAGTGCAGCTGCCCATGCAGTCCTTGGCAACCAGAGCTGATTCTTAGGTTACTGCCTGGATCTGAATGCCACTTGTAGATATCCAAATTGTCCATGCTGTCAGGTTAGCCAACAGTCCGCAGCACTGTTTGTCTCCTTATTCACTGTTTTCATTCAGGTTCTTCTAGTAGTTGGTTTTTAATCCACTTCTTTATCCTTCCCTTCAAATTTCAGGATTCCAAGATTACCTTCTGTATCTATTTCAGTTGGTTTTTCTTTCTTTTTTTTTTTTTTGGTGGAGATTGTCTGTGTAGCTTGCCTGCCTATTCCACCATATTGCTGGAAGTTTCCACAAATACCTTCTTTAAACAACATAAACGGTGATTATATCCATGGCCCTTGCCAGATAGAATAGGCTGGAATTAAATCCACTCCATCTTGGAAAGAGATGATGAAGAACCTCAATATCATCAGACAGACTAAGGCCAGGGGCCAATTGTGGAACAAACAATCAATTTCTCATATGTAAATTTAAGTTGAAGCTGAAGAAAATTAAAACAAGTTCATGAGAGATGAAACATGATCTTGAATATATCCCACCTGAATTGAGAGAGCATCTGAAGAAAAGATTTGATGAATTGAACACCAGTGATGGAAGACCAGATAAGTTGTAGGATGACATCAAGGACATCATATATAAAGAAAGAAAAAGCTCATTAACAGGCAGGAAAGGAAAAGAAGACCAAAATGGATGTTGGAAACTCTGAAACTTGCTCCTAAATGGAGAATAGCTAAAATGAATGAAGAACGATGAAGTAAAAGAGCTGAATAGACTATTTTAAAAGGTAGCTCGAGAGAACAAAGTGAAGTGCTATAATGAAGTACATAGAGACTTGGAGTTGGAAAATCAAAGGGGAAAAATAAACTTGGCAAGTCTCAGTCTGAAAGAAATGAAGAAAAAACTCAAATCTCGAGTTGTGATATTGAAGGATTCTATGGCCAAAATAATGAATGATGCAGAAAGCATAAAATGAAAATGGAAGGAATACACAGAGTCATTGTATCAAATTGAATAGGCTTATGTTCAACCATTTAAGGAGGTAGCATATGATCAAGAAATGATGGTACTGAAGGAAGAAGTTCAAGATATACTGAAGAAATTGGCAAACAAAACAAGGCTCCAAGAATTGACAGAATACCTATTGAGATGTTTCTTCAAACACCATGCAACACTAGAGGTGCTCACTTGTATATGCCAAGAAATTTGGATGACAGCTACTGGGCCAATAGACTGGAAAAGATCCACATTTGTTTCCATTCTAAAGAAAAGTGATACAAAAGAGTGTGAAAATTGTTGAGCCATACCATTAATATCACATGCAAGTAAAATTTTGCTGAAGATAATTCAAAAACAATTGCAGCAATACATCAACAGGGAACTACCAGAAATTCAAGCTGGATTCAAAAGAGGATGTGGAATGAGGGAAATCATTGCTGATGCCAGAGGGATCTTGGCCGAAAGCAAAGAATACCAGAAAGGTGTTTATGTGTGTTTTCTTGACTATGCAAAGGCTTTTGACTATGTGGGTCATAACAAATTGTGAATAACATTGAAAAGAATGGGAATATTCCAGAACAGTTAATTGTGCTCATCGGGAACCTGTACACACACCAAGAGGCTGTCATTTGAATAGAACAAGAGAATACTGCATGGTTTAAAATCACATAAGGTGAGTGTCAGGGTTGTATCTTTTCACCATACTTATTCAATCTGTATGTTGAGCATATAATCTGAGAAGCTGAACTATATGAAGATAGTCATTAATATACCTGATACTCAGGTATCAGGATTGGAGAAGGACACATTAACCACCGGTGATATGCAGATGATCTTGCTTGCTGAAAGTAAAGAAGACTTGAAGTGCTTACTGATGAAGATCAAATACTATAATCTTCAGTAGGGATTACACAAATCCTCACAATTGGACCAACAAGCAACATCATGACAAGTGGAGAAAAGATTTAAATGGTCAAGGATTTAATTTTAGTTGGATGCACAATCAAACAACATATTTATTGCACTGGGAAAATCTGCAGCAAAAGACCACTTAGAAGTGTTAAAGAGCAAAGATGTCACTTTGAAGACCAAGATGGGCCTGACCTAAGCCATGGTATTTTCAATATACGCATGCAAAAGCTGGACAATGAATGAGGAAGACAACAGAAGAACTGATGCATTTGAATTGTGGTTTTGATGAAGAGTATTGAATATACCATGGGTTGGCAGACCAAACAAGTTCGTCTTGGAGGAAATACAGCCAAATGCTCCTTAGAAACAAGAATGGCTAGACTTTGTCTCTTGTACTTTGGTCATGTTATCAGTAGGGACCAGTTCCTGGAGAAGGATATCATGCTTGGTAAAGTAGAGGGTCAGAAAAAAGGGGAAGATCCTCAATGAGATGACTTAACACAGTGTCTACAACATTGGGCTTAAGCATAGAACAACTGTGGGGATGGCACAGGAGCAGACAGTGTTTCATTCTGTTGTACATGGGGTTGCTATGAGTCAGAGACAACTCGGGGCACCTAACAATAAGAGCAATATTATCTCATTTAATCCCATGGGCAATGCTCCTTTTTACAGGGAAGAAAAAAGGGTCAGGGAAGTTAAGCAAATTTTCAAAAGCCACACAGCCAATAAGTGGAAGATTGAGGATTTACACTCTCTGTTTGACACCTGAGCCCAACCTCTTAATCGAGATGCTATAATCTGGCTAAGATCAGAAACTAAAAGTGACTTTCCCAAAGGGTTTGTCCCCCACAGATTCAGAACATATGTCTTAACTTACCTGCCTTGGTTTCTCCTTCATCAGCGAGACAGTATCATCATTTGCCTATGGCATTCATATTAGAGGCACTCACTCGGCTATGCCAAGAGATTTGGAAGACAACTCCCTAGCCAACTGACTGGAAAAAGTCCATATTTGTACCCATTCCAAAGAAAGGTGATCCCACAGAATGTGGAAATTATTTAACAATATCATTAATATTGCACACAAGTAAAATCTTACTGAAGATAATTCAAAAACGATTATAGCAGTATATTGACAGAGAACTTCCAGAAATGCGAGCTGGATTCAGAAGAGGTTGTAGAACAAGGGATATCATTGCTGATGTCAGATGGATCTTGGTTCAAAGCAAAAAATACCAGAAAGCTATTTACTTGTGTTTTATTGACTATGCAAAGGCATTCAATTGTGGGGATCATAACAAATTCTGGATAACATTGGGAAGAATGGGAATTCTAGAACACTTAATTGTGCTCATGAGAAACCTGTACATAGACCAGGAGGCTGTCTTTCAAACAGAACAAGAGGACACTGCATGATTTAAAATCCAGCAGGGAGTGTGTCAAGGTGTGTTCTTTCACTATACTTATTCAATCTGTATTCTGAATAAATAATCCAAGAAGCTGGACTACATGAAGAAGAACGTGGCATCAGGATTGGAGGAAGACTCATTAACAACCTGCATTATGCCGATGAAACAACTTTGCTCACTGAAAGTGAGGATGACCTGAAACACTTACTGATGAAGATTAAAGACTGCAGTATGGATTACACCTCAATATAAAGAAAACAAAAATCCTCACAATGGGACCAATAAGCAGCATCACAATAAATGGAGAAAAGATTGAAGTTGTCAAAGACTTCACATTACTTGGCTCTACAATCAACACTAATGGAAGCAGCAGTCAAGATATCAGACATTGTATAGCATTGGGCAAATCTGCTGCAAAGGACCTCTTTCAAGTGCTGAAGAGCAAAGATGCTTCCTTGAAGGTTAAGGTGCACTTGACACAAGCCATGGTATTTTTAATTGGCTCATATGCATGTGAAAGCTGGACAATGAAAGGGGAAGACTGAAGAAGAGTCAATGCTTTTGAGTTGTGTTGTTGGAAAAGAATGCTCAAAGTACCATGGACTCCTGAAAGAACTAACAAATCTGTCCTGGAGGAAGTGCAGCCAGAATACTCCTTGGAAACGAGAATGACCAGACTTTGTCTCATCTACTCTGGTCATGTTATAAGAAGGGACCATTCCCTGGAGAAGGATATCATGCTTGGCAAAGTGGAGGGTCAATGAAAAAGGGGAAGGCCCTCAATGAGATAGATTGACACAGTGGCTGCAATGATGGATTCAGGTATAGCAAAGATTGTGGGGCTGGCACAGGACCAGGCAGTGTTTCCTTCTGCTGTATGTGAGGTCTCTATGAGTTGGAGACGACTTGACAGCACTTAACATTAACAACACAGCATTCATAAAGGAGCTCTGGTGGCATAGTGTATAAGGCATTGGGCTGCTAACCAGTGGTTCAAACCCACCAGCTGCTCTGTGGGAGGAAGATGAGCTAACCTACTCTTGGAAAGATTTACAGCTTTGGAAACCCAATGGGGATTCCTATGAATCAGAATTGACTCAATAGCAGTGGGTTTACTGCTCATAAGGGGCCCTGATGATAGAGTAGATAAGCATTTGGCTGCTAACCAAAATGTTGGTGGTTTGAACCCATCCAGTGGCTCTGTGGGAAAAAAAACTTGGTAATCTGATCCCTTAAAGATTATAGCCTAGGAAACCCTATGGGGAAGTTCTACTCTGATCTTTTTATAACTCAATAGTAATTAGGTTTAGGATACCCTCTACACTGGTATGATGTCATTAACATAACCAAAGAAAATCCTATTTCCAAACAGGATCACATCCATAGATACAGGGGTCAGGGCCTCAATATTTTGGGGAGCACAATTTAATCTACAGCAAACTCTGATTATAGAGGTCCTTGAGCAGCAGGTGAGGGCCTAGGCTGTGGATGGTTGGACTTGCAGGGCAGCCACAGTCCTCAGTCCTCCTACTGCTTTTCTGAGTGGACAAAGGGCCCCCCTCAGGGCCCAGCTGTGTTCCAGCCCCACTCCACTATGTGGGGAAGTAAGACAAAGGAAGAAGGAAAATAAGTTAAGGGACTGTTGATGAGCAGGTGGCCTTTGTGGGATTTCTTTCTCTCCTCAACTTCCCCTAGGCTCAAGAGAAGAATGGTGAGCAGATGAGAGTTTCTCTGGACTAGTAGTCCTCTGCAGTGGAAAGGCAGGAATCCCTCAATCCCCCAAACCCAAATCTGAACCCATTATGTTCAATTCCAACTCATAGAGACCCTATAGGACAGAGTAGAATTACCACGTAGAGTTTCCCAGGCTGTGATCTTTATGGAAACAGATTGCCTCATCTTTCTCCTGTGGAGTGGCTGGTGGGTTCAAACTGTGTCTTTTGGTTGGTAGCCAAGTGCTTAACCACTGTACACAAGTGTGGTAGTTACGTTTGTGTGTCGACTTGGCTGGGCCTGGTTGAGTGGCTGGGCAGCTGATGGTAGTTATTCCCCATAATGAGACTGGCAATCAACTCCATGGTAGGACCTACCACAAGCAAATGAGTAGCTGCCTTTGGGATGTGGTCTGCTTCCTGTATATAAGGAGAAGCTTTGAGAATGGTCTCTAGCCTATGGCACGCTTAGACCCTGCATTTAGCCATGTCATTGCTCAGCAGCCTGCTATGCTCTGCCAACCTTGGGACTTACAATGGACTTAAGTTAATGGCCTGCCGTGTCGTTTGGTAACATCAGGACTGTGTCTTTTTACTTATCAACCTTCAGGGGCTTCTCAGCCTCAGCAGCCAGCAGCTGAGTGAAGAAATGCCTCTAGCTTCAGTGGGCTGGGAGCAGGAGGCAAAGCTGGACCCCAAGGTTGAGGAGCTTTCACCCAGCCCCTAGAGCCTGGCACTTTGAACTTGGACTTAAATCCTCCAAAATGTAAGAGGATAAACTCCTGTTTGTTAAGGCCATCCCATTTGTGGTATACTCTTGTCAGAGTGGCACTAGGTAACCAGAAAAACCAGGGCTCCTATCCATCAGTCAAAGGGGTGTCTATCAAAGGAACATATACAGGAAGGGGTATGAAACCAGTTCTATGGGACAGCATGGCTGAATGTGGAACACATGTGTGTGACTGGTTGCTGAAAAACCTTTCAAGCAGGAGCCAAAGTTCATTCTGTTACCAGAGTGGGCAGGGTCAACAAACACCTTCATCATCCCACCTGGCGTCAGACATGGGCAGTCCACCATGGTGGAGTATGAGCTTGGAATTGGAAGTCAGACTGGGGCATGAGATATGTGTGTCCACAGAGCCCGAGAAGATTGGCCTCAACAGATGTGTGCTGTTTCACTGTCTCCCATCTGTTGCTCCAAAGGGTGAGAGGTGGGGGGAGGGAAGTAAAGAGGAGCAGAGAAGCAATGAGGAAAGGAGAGTAAAGGTAGGTCCAGGGAAGGCCTGGTAGGCAGCATCTGGCCCTTTTCTTGTTGTGTAGATACACTGAGGAGGGGGCTCCTGGGGAAGAACAGAAGCACTCAGGGCCCAGGTCAGACAGACCTGGTGGTGAATCCCAGCTCCACTGTTTGCCAGCTGTGTGTTCCTGGGCAAATTGCATATCTTCTCTGAGCCTGTTTCTTCACTTGTAGGATGGAGCTGATATCAGTATCTACCTCTAAAGATTATGCAGATGATCTTTGTAAGGTGTCTTGCACACAGTAAACATTCAATAAATGGAAGGTACAGGTATTATTCTAAAGCAATGAATTAGTGCACCAACTCCAACCTTTGCAATAATATATTTGTTTTTATTTTTTTTTTTTATTATTTTTCAATAATTTTTTTTTTTTTTTTTGCAATGTTCTTTCTCCTCACCTCCC
The DNA here is from genome assembly GCF_000298275.1 of Orycteropus afer afer. Lineage (NCBI taxonomy): Eukaryota > Metazoa > Chordata > Mammalia > Tubulidentata > Orycteropodidae > Orycteropus > Orycteropus afer. The sequence goes on along the minus strand of NW_006921699.1, from coordinate 8,261,211 downwards.
ACCCCTGGTAACCAACAAAGAAAGTTTCCTTCCATATACAAATGTTTCCATGACTTTTTACGATAATTAACTAATACAATAACATCATTTATTTATAAAGCCAGTCTCTGGCCTTATGCATCCCTCAGTTCCTCGGGCAGACCCACTCCCTCTCTTGAGCTTGGCCAGGCTACAGAAAGACCTGACAGAAAGCCTAAGTACTGGGAAAGGCAGGCCTTCCACCTATGGAACCACTTTTTGGGGCTACTGTTCTCCACTTCACTCTAGTCCATTTTTCCAGCTAGGAGAATAAGAGGAGCACAGGATGGGATAGGCAGCTTCCTGGTGTGTGGGTGGGGAGTGGGAGGGAGGAGCTAAATGTGGGGCTCAGGCTGAGTTTCTCCCCTCTGTTTCTTGAAGAGAAAGTCAAACCCTAGGCTTGCTGAGTAGGGCAGCTAGGGTGGGGCCTCCATGGACTGAGAGGATAAGAGAGGCTATTGGGGGGAGGTGGGACACCCTCACATTGGCATCAGGGCACTGAAACAGGATAGAACCTTAGACCCCAGAGGTGACCTACCTGAGCTCTGGGACCCTTACCCCTCAATGATCGGTGGGGCCTAGAGGCCAGTTCTCCAATAATTCCTGCTCAGCAAGAAAAAAACAGGTGGAGATAGGCCAAGAGGTGGCCTGGTGGGCAACACCTCGCTGTTTCCTGAGTGTGCGTAGACTCACTGAAGAGGAGTGTTGAGGGGAAGATGCCTTCACAGTGTGGCTGCCCCAGGCCTGGAAGGCTCCACTGTGGGCCCCAGGCCCTCTGGCGAAGAAAGAGGAGGTCCAGGGCTGGTGTGCAGCCCCTCCTCAGGGGTCCGGTAATATGGCACGAATCCTGAGGCACCAAAGGCATGGCCCATGAACGTGGCCTCACTGAAGAGAGGAATGTTCAGGCAGCTGTCACTGGAGTGTCCTGTGGAGACCAGCAGGCCAAGGCAGCAGAACAGTGAGTGTGAGGACAAGGCAGTGAGGTGCGGACTTGCTGAAGCCACCTGGTTGAAAGGACACAAGATGGTTAGCCAGGTGCAAGTCCTGCCTCCCCAGGTACAGCTCAGATACTCAGGATTGGCCTGTGGTGGTAGCGGAAGAAAACAGAGCCTGGGTCTGTTCTACAGAAGGGACAGTATTCAGTGATGTCATTAAGGTCACCCAGCTGGAGGGGTGTATCTGGGACTAGAACCCACTTATCTCACCTTCTCCAACACCCTTGCAGTTACAGGAAATGGTGTCCAGCTGTGAGGTGCTGGTAGTGGTTTTTAAAAATGTTACAGAGAACAGGCTTTGGGGCTCAAATCCAAGGTTTGTAACTTGTTAGCTATGTGTCCTTGCTAAAGTCACTTAACTTCTCTGAGATTCATTTTTCTTATCCTTAAAACGGGGATAATAATGAGATCTACCTCATAGTAGTATTATTGTTGTTGTTATTTGCCGTCGAGTCAGACCCGACTCCTAGCGACCCCTCCTTGGGTTTCCAAGGTAGTATCACTACAGAAGTAGATTGCCGCATCTTCCTTCCGGAGGAGTGGCTGGTGGGTTTGAACCACCAGCCTTCTGGTTAGCAGTCAAGTGCCTTAGGCACTATGCTAGCAGAGCTCCCAGTAGTATTATTATGAAGATTAAATGAGATAATGCCTGTAAAGCATTTCTTTGAGTGTCTAGCATGTCATAAGGACAGTAAATGTGTCTTTTATTTTTGTGAGCTAAGCTCTTTAGGTGCTTTAGTGAATGAAATTTTCACAAAGGCTCTAAGAATACCTATTATTTCTCTCTTTTAAAAGGAAACAAAGGTTTAGGATAAACACCTGCCTCAGGCCCTCTACTAGGAAGTGGACTGGCTGGGACTGAGCTCAGGCAGTTGAGCTCCACCCCCTGTGTACATATCCTATGACACATTGCCTCAAGAGCCCCAGCAGACCTTAAGGGACTGGCCAGTGTCCCATCAAGGTCTGAGGTCCTGGAATTGAGTCTGAGGGATGCCGAGGAGGGGACTGGTACTCCTGTCTCCACCCTTCCCAACTCACAGAGCATTCATTGCTGTCTATCTTCCTGCAGAAGCAGCCAGCCTGTCCCTCTTTCCTGGTGGGTGCATCTTGAGAGCTTCCGCAGCACCTGCCATGAAGGGTCAGGCTGGGAAAAACCTCCTCTTCAGAGCGGTAGTAAGGGAAGAACCCACTGAGTGCTGAAGAGTTCTCTGGAAAGGGCACCTCTCTGATAATCCGGCTTCCTTCTTGGTCCCTGCAAGCCTCAGGCTGCGAGACCCACTCCTCCTCAGTCAGCAAAGGTCCATTGGTGCGGAAGAAAGGTAGGTACTCCAAGGCTGCCGGGACCTTGTGGGAGAGGCTGTGGGAGTTGAGGGCCTGTGGTTGCTGGGGAAGGGGCCCTGGAGCCCTCTCCAGAAGGCTCTGAGATGATGAGGCTCTGGGTTCAGGCCTGAAGCTCTCCTGGGATGTCTGAGAAGAGAAGTGTTCCATCTGTCACCTCATCCCAACCCTCCCTAGACACTACAGTTCCCTCCTCAATTCTTGCCTACGTTGGAGAACAGAGGGGTCTTTCTGAAACTCAGACCATTTTTGTTAAAATCCAGGAATGGGTCCCTAATGTGGTCAGGTTACTCAAAAGCCTCAGTTAACCTGGCCCTGCCAACATCTGCAACCTCATCTTGTATCCTTCTCCCCATGCTCACTCTGCTCTGTACACATGAAACTTGGTGTCATTCGTATTAGGCCAAGCTTGGTCTCAGGCCAAGCCTCAGAGCCTTTATCCACATCCTCTCCTTGACTTTTCAGCACAAAGAAGTCTTCCTTCCCAACCCCTGATTTCCTCACCCCCATCCCCTACCCCAAGTGACTCTGGATCATTTTGCCTTTTACTTCTTCATGGAAATGCTTTTCTTGGTCCATGCTCTGTCTGCTCCATGTGTACAAGGTCTTGTCTATCTGGTACTGCTTGGCACATAGTAGGCTCTCAATTGATATTTTTTTTTCAACAAATGACTGGCTTAATCTAATGGGCTGACTCTAAGCCTATGTTGTAATCCCCTTTGCTCTCTCTAGTCCAGCCACCCAAACCTTCTCTCCTTCCTTGCTGAGCATTCTCCTGTTGCAGTGCCTTTGCACATGCTATTGTTCCTACCTGGAATCTTTCCCAGAGCACCTACTTCTCTGCTATGAAACCTTCTCTGCACGATTACTTGATTAATTAGCCTCATGTCCTACGAGTCTATAAATTCCTCCTAAGTGAGATCCACGTGTCTAGTTCATGACTGTATCCTCAGGGCCTAGAGTTCTGTTATCATTGTTAGCTGCCATCGAGTTGGCCCCCAACTCATGGTGATCAATGAACAGCAGAACCAAATATTGCTCAGTCCTGCACCATTGCCATGATTATTGTGGATAATTGTGATCCATAGGGTTTATACTGGCTGATTTTCAGAAGTATATGATCAGGCTTTTTCTTAGTCTATCTTAGTTAGGAAGCTCTGCTGACAGATGAGTCACAGCTATGCTTGAGGTGCATTGGCCAGGAATTGAACCTGGGTTTCCTGCATGGGAGGTTTGAATTCTACCACTGAACAGTAGTCCTGGCATGTTGTCGATAATACATTTGGAAAGAAAGGTTGGAGGGAGGGAAGGCAGGAGAAATAAACAAATTATTAAACTGGGCTTGGCCAGGAACCAGGTCCTTCCCAGACCAGTGTTGAGAGGAGGGAGAAGCCATATCTTTTGGGTGGGATAGGGGTGGGAGTTGAGCAATAACTTTCCTTTCCCAGAAGATGTCATGGCCTGGAGTATCTGGTGGAAAAAGTCAGCCCATTCCCTACTGGTAGCCTTTGCCTAGCAGGGCCAGACCCAAGGCCCATGGGCACATTGTGGAGATCATTGACCCTGAGTGTACACTCAAGGCTGTTCCATTTGTAGACTGTAGCCTTACTGACCCCTGCCAGAGCTTTACTTTTTTTATTTTTATTGTGATTTGGGTGAAAGTTTAAAGAGTAAATTCATTTTCCATAGAGCAGTTCATGAACTTTTTGTTTCATGATATTGACTGTAATTCTCCACAATATAGTAGGTCTCTTCCCACTTCCTCCCTGTAATTACCTCTTCCCCATCTCCTTCTTTCCTATGCATTCCTGTCCCCTAAGCTATCTCCCTGTACTAACACTGCCTTTCTGTTCTCCTGTGATTGATAATTCTAAGGAGTGTATTTACCTGAAATAAATGTTCACCCTATATGCCTGTCGATTGTTTGGCTGGCAGCCACGGGAGTGAGTTCAATTCCAGACCTGAAGGGTAACTAGGGGCCACAGTCTCAGGAGTCTCACCAGGCTCTTTCGGATCAGTAAACCTGGTCCTTTTTACAATTTTGAGTTTTGTTTCACATTGTTCTCCCACTCTATCCAGGATCTCTGCCAGAGCTTTTAGGCCTTGAGCCCCTATCTGACCCATCCCTGTCCATGCCCTACTCTTGTTGCCTCCCCATCTGTCTGTGACCTGTACTTGCCCATAACAACCTGTGTATAGCCTGATCACTGTGGTCTGCATCATGAGTCCTCGCCCCCCAGAAAGTGTCTATTGTCGTGGACTACATGCTGTTGGGGAGCTGAGATCAGTGTCTCCTTTGAGTTCCAGGTGTCCTGGTCAGAGCCATCAGAGCCAAGTGCACACAATGGCTCTTTGTGGAGTGTCTGTCACTCTCTAGACACCCTATGGGCACATTGTGGTCCTTTCTCAAGTAATTCTTAGGAGGGAGGCCCTGCAAGACAGAACAGCCTTTCCAACTCAGCTGTGCTGAGGAAGCAGAGAAAGGCTAAGTGCAGTGCCAGGGTTGAACACAAGCCTGTGTTATTTCCTCTGTGATTTACATGGGAGGGTTTGGTCGCTGGTTGTATGGGTGAAGGGATTCTGCACAAAGTAGGTATGGGTCTCCCTCTAACACCTGATGAGTGGCTTTCAGGGAGAGGCCTATTTCCATGACCATGTTTACTTCATGGAATGTGTTCTTGCCTAAAGCCTTACCCTTTCAGCCATCCAGCAGTGGCTGGCCCAAGGTAGACATTTTTACTCGCAGGTCAGCAACTCTTTCACACCTCAGGTTTTCCCTCCTGGGCCTTGGCTCTTCCTTCACCACCAAGTCCTGGGCTGAAAGAAGCCAGGTGCTCCTTCACCAGCTCCCCACTGGGCCCTCCAGCCAAATGGCACATACACAATGATTTGCATGTTCTTCAACTAACACTACTTCTGGTGTCCCATCTGGAATCTGCAATAGCCCTGAATCATGACAAGATTAAGCTTAATCTTCAAATTTGGGCTGAAAGACCAAAGCCTTCATCAGCAGGTTTCGTACTCCTTGCTTTCTCTTCACCTGGCAAATCCCCCTCTGCCTGTTGGGAGAAGATTCTACCATGAAGTCATAAGGCCTGGTGCCAGAAAGAAAGCCAGATGGCTCTGTTACTATGGAGACCTCTGCCCAAGCACCCAACACCTGGGATCATCACCTGCCTCTTAATTCAGTTTAATCCACATTTCCCCAATAGGTACACAGAGAAAGAAAGTGATGCCAAACTCTTTTGGAATCAGATCAGCTCTCCATGATTGTGGGCCAGTGAGCTCCCCAAGGGAAGTCTGCCTAGAGACTTTGAGAGAGCCCCTGAGCCTCCCTGCACCTCCAGGGAAGGAAAGAAGGGGTCCCAATGATATATTTCAACAAATCTGGAGAACTAGAGTGAATTGCCTGGTGTCTGGGGTTGAGTGAACCTACCCTTATCTTGGTACCTCAGCCTCAGTCCCCTCAGGGCTCTTGCCCAGACATGGATCTCTGCTCTTCCCCTCCATTTCAGCTTCCTCTCCTCTCTAGTTCTCCACCAATCACTCATGAGCAGATAGCCAGGACAAGTCATGGAAGGACAGATTATGCCAATTGTCTGAACTACCTAAGAGATCATCCCTACCTCATTCATCCTCAGTTCTAATGTCATAATCAGAAGAAAGGACTTCATCATTTGCTGGTACCTACTAAGTACCAGTTACTAAGTGGGCAATTTCTACATGATATCTCATGTGAACCTCAACTAGAAATTTCCAAGTCAGGGAGTACACAACTGTTATGTCATTTTATAGACTGGAGAGTTTAGGCTCAGAGCTGTGATAGGAAAGTGTACTAGCCTGGAAAAGAGGGTTTCAGAGTTGGTATCCTTCCTCAGGGCTGAGATGGCAGAGCTCCAGCACACCATCAAGAACATAGGGCCTGGGCATCTCCAGACCTCATGTTTCCCAAGATCAAGTGTTCTCTGGGCCCAGGCATGCCTCCCTACACCTATCCACCCTGTGCCACAGACCCTGAAGCCAGTGTACTACTGGACCATTTAAGTTTACTCTTCTTTTTTATAAGGAACTTCTTTTTTATATACTTAACTTTTCAATCCACATGGAATTTGTTTTTTGTAAGTGGTTATTGGTAATCCTCTAATTTTTTATTTTGAATGGTAGTCAGCTGACTCAACACATGTATGAATAATTTATTTTTCCCCCAACCCAATTTGAAATATCAAAATAACAACATTCTAAACTCTTAACTATCTCAAACTAAAATTGGTTTCTAAAATGTATTTATTGTTCTATCCATCTGTGTTAGATTGGGTTCTCTAGAGAAACACACACAAAAAAAAAACCCAGCAAGGTATATATATATATATATATA
>NW_006921699.1:8234011-8249145 GCF_000298275.1 Orycteropus afer afer | reverse complement strand
AGTCTGTAGTTCAGAATGCCGTTCTTCCAGATTGTCCTTGGAATATCATTGCAAGCAGGCCACACCCCTAGGGAAACTCCCCTTGGGCAGACCGGCCACTCAGAACTCAGTCATCTGATCCCATCATGGGAACAACCACCCACAACTGGGGTCCAGCCAAGTTGACATACAGCTCCAACTATCACACCATCCCTTTAACTCTATTAATAGCAATACCATACTATTTTCTTCATTTTAGTTTTATGAATCATTTAAATTCATGTTTTATAGTCACCATTGAAAAATTAAATTTATTGAGCTATAATTTACATATCTGACCTTGGTGATAGAAATGATGCTGGATATTGCATTATAAAATTTTTCAAGACCAATGACTTATTCATTGCAAATATCTTTTTTCAACAACATCATTTCTTCCTTTTTACTGATGAGTACTATGCTACTGTATATGGCTATAACACAATTAGTTTATCCGTACACCTGTTTATAGACATTTCTGTTGTTTCTACTATGAATAAAGCCGCTTTGCATAGTTATGTACATGTCTTTGTGTGGGCATAGTTTTCATTTATCTTGCATAACTATCTATGATTTGGACCACTTGATCATATGGTTAAGTGCATGCTTAACCAAATAAAGAACTGCCAAAACTATTTCCGAACTGGTTGTACCATTTTTCCATTCACAACAGCCATTTTGAAAGGTTTAGTTCCTCCATGTTCCTGCCATCACTTTTTAATTTTAGCCATCTTAGTCCATGTATAAGGAGCCTTGATTGTGCAATGGTTAAGCATTTAACTGCTGTCCATAAGTTTGGTGGTTTGAACCCACCCAGTGGCTCTAAGAAGAAAAGACCTGGTGATCCTCTTCCACAAAGATTTCAGCCAAGGAAACCCTAGAGTGCAATTCTTCTCTGTCATGTAAGGTCACTATGAGTTGGAATCAACTGAATGGTACAAAACAACAGTGGGTGTATAGTATATAATTATGGTTTTATTTTGTATTTTCCTGATAATTAATGATGTCAAGTATTTTTGATGTGCATATTGCCAACATAGAGATATAGATTTGTAAATATTCACTTGTGAAATGTCCTAATATTTTGCCATTTTAACATCTTTATTGAGTTATAGTTAAAGTACAATGAACTGAATATATACAAAGGGTACAGTTTGTTCAATTTTGATATATGTATGTACCCAAGAAAACCATCACCACATTAAGGATGCCAAACATTTCTAACAACCCCAAAAGCTTGATCATGCCCTTTTGTAATCCCTCCCTCCCTCCATTCCCATCCACAGGCAACTACTGTTGGGCCTTTTGTTACTATAGATTATTTTACAATTTCTTGAGTTTTATATAAGGAGTTCTAGTGGTATAGTGGTTAAGGTATTTGGCTGCTAATCAAAATGTAAGTGGTTCAAACCCACCATCCACTCTGCAGAAGAAAGATGGGGCAGTCTGCTTCTGTAAAGATTTCCACCCTTGAAAATTCAATGGGAGTTGCTATGAGTCAGAATCTTCTCAATGGTAGTGAGTTTGTTTGTTTGTTTTGGAGAGTTCAATAGAAATAGAATCATATTTTATATGGCTTCCCTTACTCAACATAATGCTATTGAGATTTATCCATGTTGTTGCAAGTATCAATAGCTTATTCTAGTTTATTGCTGAATACTGTTTTATTCAAGGAGACCTGGTATATCAGGGGTTAAGCATTCTGCTGCTAACTGAAAAGCTGGAAGTTCAAACTGACCAGTCACTCCATGGGAAAAAGATGTGATAGTCTACTTCTGTAAAAATTTACAGCCTTGGAAACTCTATGGGCAGTCTACTCTGTCCTACAAAGTTGCTATGGTGACGATCAACTCAACGGTAACTGGGTTTGCTTGGGTTTTAGTGTTCCATTCTACTGATATACCATAATCATTGTTACTCTGTATGTAATGTGTTTTGTCTCCAGCTGTTTTAAAATTTTTTTCCTTATTTTTGGGTTTTAGTATTTGATTATGATGTGTCTACATATGGTTTTAATCGACTTTAGAATTTTGGGGGTTTGCAAAGTCTCTTGAATATGTAAATTTATGCCTTTCATCAAATTTGGGAACCTTTAGATCTTTATTCAAGGTTTTTTTTTTTCTTTTCTGTTCTCCCAGTCAATTTTCTCCTTCTGGGATTCCAATTATATGTTAAAACTTTATATATATTATCCCACTGCTCCCTCTGCTAATTTTTTTTCTTTCTGTTCTTCAGATTATATAATTTCTATCAATCTATGTTCAAGCTTACTAATATTTTCCCCTTCTTGTCATATGCTACTAAAATTGTCCAGTGAATTTTTTAGTTTGATTTTTTTACTTTTGATTCTAACATTTAAATTTGATTCTATTTTATATTTCCTGTTTCTCAGCTGGGAGTTCTCATGGTGTAGTGCCTAAGGCATTTGACTGCTAACCAGAAGGCTGGCAGTTCAAACCTACCAGCCACTCCTTGGATGGAAGTCTAGGCAATCTACTTCCATAGTGATACCACCTCAGAAACCCAAGGAGGGGTTTCTATGAGTCAGAGTCGACTCAACAGCAGCATGTTTCATTTTGTTTTTGTTTTCTTTTTATTTCTCTGCTGAGAACCTCTATATTTATATTCATTCTAAGCATGTTTTCCTTGACCTTGTACAGTATAAATTAGAGGGTCAGCAAAAATGGGAAGACCCTTGACAAGATAGACTGACACAGTGGCTGCAACCATGGGCTCAAGTATAGCAAAGATTGTGAGGATGATGCAGGAACCGGGCAGTGTTTTGTTCTGTTGCACATGGGGTCATTATGAGTCAGAGCCAACTCGAAGGCATCTAACAACAGCAACACCAAGCATAGTTATAACATCTTACTTGAAACTTTTGTTTCACAATTCTAGCACATGGGTCACCTTCGGGTTGGCATCTATTGATTGTCTTCTCCCTTAAGAGTTGGCTATATTTTCCTGATCCTTTGTATGTTGAGTAATTTTGTTTTTTTCTGAACATTGTGAATGCTATATTGTATAGACTTTAAGTCCTCTTTTATAATATTCTGGAGCTGTTTTTGTTTAACAGGCAAACAAAACTACAAGTTAGCATCAAACTGCAAGTTTCGTCTTGCCTTCTATATTCAGTAATTACCATGATATTACTTATTGGTCCAGTTGTGAAGATTTTTATATTTTCAAACCTCATTTCAGTACTCTAAGCCCTGCAGTATTGGCTTGGGTCTGTCCTGAATATGCATTATTTAACAATTAGGCTGAAAGATGTATTCACATGGTTTAAATGTTGGTTTGGTTTTCAAAGCTTTGATATGCTCATTTAGGTTTGTCCTACTCATGTGTAACTGGGGTTAGGCTGAGACTTGTGTGCATTTACAGAATTGTTGTTGTTGTTATTTGCTGTCAAGTCGGCCCCGACTCATAGCGACCCCTCCTTAGGTTTCCGAGGCAGTATCACTATGGAAGTAGGATTGCCCAACCTTCCTTCCGAGGAGTGGCTGGTGGGTTTGAACTGCCAGCCTTCTGGTTAGCAGTCAAGTGCCTTAGGCACTATGCTACCAGAGCTCCTTCTCCTGGATTCCCCTCACACCCTCTGTCCTTTATGGGTCTGCACTTGTGTTCTTTTGAACACAAGATTGGGTGTCTCCTGGAGTTTTAGCCATTCTTGCTGTCACTATTGCATTGTTGCTCTGCAACCAGGACCTGCCCTCCAGGCAAAGTCGAAGGGGTGGGCACTGTGTCCTGTTAGTGCCTAAGGTATTGACTGCTGACCAGAAGGCTGATGGTTCAAACCCACTAGCTGTTTCTTGGAAGGAAAATTGGGCAATCTACTTCCGTAGAGACACCACCTCAGAAACCCAAGGAGGGGTCACTATGAGTCAAATCGACTTGACGGCAGTGAGTTTGGCTTTTCCTTTTTTAGCACCATTCTTGACCTCTAGCCACTAAAAACAAGTAGCATCAAACCCCCAACCCACTCCAGTTGTGACAAACAAAAATGTTTTTAGACATTGCTGAACATCCCCCAGAAGGCAAAATTGCTCCCAGTAGAACTATTGCCATAAGTTTACTCTTGTTGTCATTGTTAGGTTCTGTGGAATCAATTCCAACTCATAGTGATCCTATGTACAAGAGAACGAAACACTGCCTAAACCTGAGCCATTCTCACAATCCTTGATATGCTTGAGCTCATTGTTGCAGCCACTGTGTAAATCCATCCATTGAGGGTCTTCCTTTTTTTTGCTGACCCTCTACTAAGCATGATGTCCTTCTCCAGGGACGAGTCCCTCCTGATAACATGTCCAAAGTATGTGAGATGAAATCTCTCAATCTTTGCTTCTAAGGGATATTCTGACTGTATTGCATCCAAGACAGATTTGTTCATTCTTCTGGCAGCAGTTCATGGTATAGTCAATATTTTCCAACACCATAATTCAAAGGCCTCAATTCTTCTTTGATCTTCCTTATACATTGTCCAGGTTTCATGTGCACATGAGGCAAGTGAAAATACCATGACTTGGGTCAGGCACACCTTAGTCTTCAAAGTGACATCTTTGCTTTCTAACATTTTAAAGAGATTATTTGTGGGTTAGGGTTGGGAATGGTAATCAGGGAGTGAAATCAAATGCACATGAACTGTTTATTGTAAAACATATTTTGCTCTATAAATTTGCACCCAAAGCACAATTTTGAAAAAGAGAGAGAGAGAGAGATTATTTGCAGCAGATTTGCCCAATGCAATACGTTATTTTATTTCTTGACCGCTGCTTCCATGGGCATTGACTACAGCTCCAAATAAAATGAAATCCTTGATAAGTTCAATCTTTTCTCCATTTATCATGATATTACTTATTGGTCCAGTTGTGAGGATTTTTTTTCTATATATTGAGGTGTAATCCATACTGAAGGCTGTAGTCTTTGATCTTCATCAGTAAATGCTTCAAGTCTTCTTCACTTTCAGCAACCAAGTTTGCATCATCTGCATATCTCAGGTTGTTATTGAGTCTTCCTCCAATCCTGATTCTTCATTTTTTTTATATAGTCCAGTTTCTCCAAACATTTGCTGAACATACAGATTGAATGAGTATGATGAAAGCATACAACACTGACACATACCTTTACTGAGTTTACATCATGCAGAATCCCCTTGTGTATTCAAACAACTGCCTCTTGGTCTACACACAGGTTCTGCATGAGCACAATTAAATATTCTGGCATTCCCATTTTTCAAAACGTTATGCATAATTTGTTGTATCCACACAGTTGAATGCTTTTGTATAGTAAATAAAACAGAGGTAAACATCTTTCTGGTGTTCTCTGCTCTTAGCTAAGATCCATTTGATATCAGCAATGATATCCCTTGCTCCACATTCTCTTTTGAATCTGGCCTGAATTTCTAGCAGTTCCCTGTTGATAAACTGCTGCAACTGTTTTTGAATTATCTTCAGCAAAATTTTATTTGTATGTGATATTATTAATGATATCGTTTAATAATTTCCTCATTCTGTTGGATCACCTTTCTTTGAAATGGGTACAAATATAGATCTCTTCCAGTTGGTTGGCCAGGTAGCTGTCTTCCAAATTTCTTGGAATAGATGAGTGAGGTCTTCCAGCATTGCTTCTGTTTGTTGCAACATCTCAGCGGATATTCCGTCAATTCCTTGAGCCTTCTTTTTCACTAATGCCTTCAGTGAAGCTTAGACTTTTTCCTTCAGTACATCAGTTCTTGATCATATGCTACCTACTGAAATGTTTAAATGTTTATCAATTCTTTTTGGTACAGTGACTCTGTGTATTCCTTCTGTCTTTTTTTTGATACCTCCTTTGTTGTTGGGGAGCTCTGGTGGTGCAGTGTCTCAGACATTTGACTGCTAACCAAAAGACTGGTGGTTCAAACTCACCAGCTACTCCTTGGAAGGAAGATTGGGCAATCTACTTCCATAGTGATACCACCTTGGAAACCCAAGGAGGGGTTGCTATGAGTTGGGTCTGACTCGATGGCAGTGAGTTTGGTGTGTTGTTCAATATTTTGCCCATAGACTTATTCAATACTGCAATTTGAGGCTTGAATTTCTTCTTCAGTTCTTTCAGCTTGAGAAATGCCAAGCTTGCTCTTCCCTGTTGATTTTCTAATTCCAAGTCTTTGCACATTTCATTATAATACCTTACTTTGTCTTCTTGAGCCTCCCTTTGAAATCTTCTGTTCAGCTCTTTTACATCATCATTTCTTCCATTCACTTTAGTTACTCTCCAAGAGCAAGTTCCATTGTCTCTTCTGACATCCATTTTGCTCTTTTATTTCTTTGTTTTTGCTTTCTTCATGTATGATGTCTTTGATATCATCCCACAACTAAGGAGGTCTTCGGTCATTAGTATTCAGTACATCAAATCTATTCTTGAGTTGGTCTTTAAATTCAGGTGGGATATAGTCAAGGTTATTCTTTGGCTTTCATGGACTTGTTTTAATTTTCTTCAGTTTCAACTTAAACCTGCATATGAGCAATTGATGTTCTGTTCTGTAGGTGGCCCCTGGCCCTGTTCTGACTGATGATATTGAGCTTCTCCATTGTCTCTTTCCTCAGATGTAGTCAATTTGATTCTTGTATATTCCATCTGGCAAGATCCATGTGTATAGCTGCCATTTATGTTGTTGAAAAAAGTTATCTAATGAATAGGTCTCTGATAGCATAGTGGCTAAGGCACTTGACTGCTAACCAGAAGGCTGGTGGTTCAAACCCACCAGCCACTCAGAAGGAAGATGGGCAATCTACTTCCATAGTGATACTGCCTCGGAAACCCAAGGAGGTGTCGCTATGAGTCGGTTCTGACTTGACAGCACATAACAACAACAACAACAACAATGAATAGGTCATTGGCCTTGCAAAAGTTTATGATGCAATCTCTGGCATTGTTTCTAACATCAAGACCAAATCTTCTCACTACTGATCCTTCTTTGTTTCCAGCTTTCACATTTCACTTACTAGTAATTAGCAATGCATCTTGATTGCATAGTTGATCAATTTCAGACTGCAGAAGGTGGTAAAAATCTTCAGTTTCTTCATCTTTGACATTAGTGATTGGTGCATAATTTTGAAGTATAGTGATATCAACTGGTCTTCCTTGTAGACATAAGAATATTTTCCTATCACTGACAGCATTGTACTTCAGGATAGATCTTGAAGTGCTTTTTTTAAAAATTTATTAAGGTTATTTTAAAGTTCTCTCAGCAATATTGTATAGATATCAGTGTAAATAATTTGTTTATAATTGTTAAACTCACCTCTTAATACTTTAGGCATTTTATATTTCTTTGGTATAATTGAAATATAATTATATTCAGTAAAATTTACTCTTTTTTATGATATAGGTATATATCTGTAAGTTTTGCCAAATACATCCCATCATTTAACTAGTACTTCAATCAAGAATAGTTAATTATCCCAAGTTCCCTTTTGCACAGTGATGTGCTGTTAAACCATCTCTCAAAACACAAACAAGCAAAAAGAAAACAAAATAACAACAACAAAAGAAACTAAAAAAATTAAGTCCTGGTTGTAGTCTTTTCTAATTTCTGTCATGTAAATTCTCCCACCCTGGCCAATTTTAAGCTACTAACATGGCACCATTAAATGTGGAGTTGGGGACAGATTTGTAGATTTGGCTTTCATGAAGTGGTACAGGCTGGCTTTGGGACACCATGCCATGTGTCCCTTGGTAGACAACCCCTCTTGCCACCCCTGTTCAATCACTGATCTGTATTCTGCCTTTATATTTGTTTACTTTCCCAAAATGTCACATAAATAGAATCATACACAAGTTCCAACTACCTCATCCTCCTTACACATCCTTCTCAAATCAGTGAGACCCTTGTGACTGCGTGAGTTTCCCCTCCTTTGCTGTGTTTGTAAACAGTGGCTTCAGACAGAAAGCTGGGGTGACTTTAGGGCTCACCTCATTTATTCCTTTCTCTCCTAGATCACTGTCTTGTATTTTGTTTTCCATTGCCTGAAAGTAGCTATTATCTCTTTTGCCCAGTTTTCTAATTGCTTACAGTAGGAAGCAAGTCTAGTACCAGTTATTTCTCCATGACTAGGAATGGAAAACCCCATGACTAGTTACTCAAACCAAAAACCTAAAACTACTGATTTGATTCTGACTCAAAGCGACACTATAGGACAGAGTCAAACTGCCCCAGAGGGTTTCCAAGGCTGTAAATCTTCACAGAAGCAGACTGCCTCATCTTTCTCCCATGGAGTAGTTTGGTAGGTTTTGAACTGCCAACTTTTTAGTTAGCAGCTGAATGCTTTAACCACTGCACTACTAGAGTTCCTTTAGTTTTTAAGAGTCCATTTATTTTAGTGCTTACTGTGCCAAGATAAATGCTAATCATTTTTCACTGATTGTTTTAGTCCCTCTGAATAATCTCATCAGATAGTTACCATTATTACCTCTATGTAAAGATAAGGAAATAAAGCATAAATGGGGAAAAGAAATCCATTGCTGTGGAGTCAATTCCTACTCATAGTGACCCTATAGGGCAGAGCAGAACTGCTATACTCCCAGAATATAAGGCTGTACTCTAGGAGAGCAGACTGACATGTCTTTCTCCTTCAGTGCAGCTGGAGGGTTTGAACTGTTGCCCTTTCAATTAACAGCCAAGCTCTAACCACTGCCTTACCAGGGCTCCAACTTTAATAAGTTTAAGAATTTATTGAGTAAGAAATGGCCAGTAGTAAATGGCAGAGCTGGAATTCAAATTTTGGTCATTAGAATAAAAAAAGCTGAAGAATTTAATTACTCTGCCAGCTGCCTAAAAGCACTGTATGAATAATTATTTCCATTTGCACACTGCTGAACAGTTTTTAGTTTAGTAGCAAATATATTAAATTTAATGCATATTAGAAGAAATATAATTATCACATCAAAGCCATGAATTCACAGATACTATTTCTTGGGACAAGAGTAAAGTAGATTGTTTTGTTTTGTTTTGTTTTGTTTTCAGTGTAGAGGTAAGTCTAACTAGGTATCTGTAATACAGGTTGTAATGAGAAATGGCAAGAGCCTGTGGGTGACCTGAGGACATCTGCAACATAGGACAGGTGCACTGTGCTTTAGCCTTGTTTGCTGGTTCTGGGCTGGTCCTGTGTGTGTGTGTCTATAGATGTGGATGAAACTAGCTAATTTTACCCAAAGGGAATCATGCATTGCACATTACACACCACACAACGGACCTTTGCCCTTACCTGTAAACATAGAGAGTTTAAGGCCAGCCTGAGGGGCTTTCTGTGGGTCAGGGCTCTTCTTTACCTGCAAGAAGTTTTGGGTGATTTTTGGATGCCTTGTCATCATAGCTGCTGGGAAAGTCAAGGGGTCCTAGGGTTTCCACAGTTATTCCAGCCAGCATGGAGCTGGAGAAAATGCACCTAGTTTCTAGTATAAGATGGAACTTTCTCAGGTTGGAAGCAAAAGGCCTATACTCAGCTGTTTGGTAGCAGAGTCCCTGTCACCATGTACCTCTCACTTCTGAGGACCCTCTCCACTTCACAAGGCAGTTGTCTCCCATGGCCTCACTAAGAACTCACAGGACCCTCACATCTGTGAACCAGCCAGGTATGGGATCAGAAACGAGAATCAGGTCCAGACTGGGGAATGACTTGTCCAGGAGTTGCAGAATGGTGGTCAGGCAGGAACTCCACCAGGCAGTGGGCTGGAGAAGCACTTCAAATGTATCCTCATATGTAAGCCTCATATGTAAGCCTTATGATCACAGGGAGAGGGATTAGGAGCCCCATTCCAGGGATGTGGCAATTGAAGCCAGTAAGATTAAATCCCTCATCCCAAAGTTGAGCTGGGCTTTGAAGCCAGGCTCCTCTGACTTGAGCCTTTGCTTTTAGCCACTGCTTTGCAGCAGGAGCCTTGCCCTCTCCCAGACAGACTGCACTGTCCAGCTCAGGGAGGGAGGCACTAGCCCCTCCTATGCCTCATTCTCCTCCTCTTTGTGACAGGGACCATCTGACCAGTCCTGCCAGGAGCAGGTGAGGACAGTACAGGCAGGATATTTGAAATTACGACTGTTTGGGTTTTCTAGAAACATGGGGTCCTGTTCTGCTGGGTGTAGTGAGAATTCTGAGACAGCAGAGATTAGTGAAGCCTGGAGTGGTATTGGGCAAAAACCAAAAAATCCTATTTCTTTTAAGTCAATTCCAACTCATAGCAGCCCTATAGGACAGGGTAGAACTGCCCCATAGGGATTCCTATAGTTCTGGTGGCACCATGGTTAAGGCATTGGGCTTATAACCAAAAGGTCGGTGGTTTGAAGCCAGAGGTTCAAACCTACCAGCCGATCCTTGGAAGGGAGACAGAGGTAGTCTGCTTCTGTAAAGATTTACAGCCTTAGAAACCCTAGCAACTTGATGGCAATGGGTTTGGAATCTTTACAGAAGCAGACTACCACGTACATTTTTCTCCTACAGAGCAGCTGGTAGGTTCCAACCACTGACCTTTCGGTTAGCGGCTGAGCATTTAACCACTGTGCCACCAGGGCTCCTCTTGCAAAAGAAAGAGGCCTCAAATTCACTCTGCACCTCCAGGGACAAATGCCCAAGCAAAGGCAGCCAGGGAAACAGAGCATGGAGAAGGTCCAGGAAGCAGAGGCTGATGTGGGGATGCCAACACAATGGACCTCATGGGCTGAGGACCTTCTGTTCAGTAGGATGAGATGTGAGACTCAAAACCTGAGGCTCAACTGCATTGCAGATTCCATTTCTACTTGTTTTCTTTGTTGGGGGCCAAAGACAAAAAACCTTGTGCCTATGGTAACCAAAATGGCTCTCTGTGTTTTTCTTCTGCTGCCAAGTGTGAAAAGCTTATCACCTCAAAACTGCTAGGAAGGTTTGCTGTGGTTGCTTTGTCAGGGGAGAAACAGATGTCTTTGGTCATGATTCATGTCCATCATAGGTTGAACCTTCCTCTTACTGTTTAGGGAAATCTCTCTCCCTCCTCTCTCCTTTCCTTCCAGGATTTTTTCATTTTCTATTGTTTCATAAGGAAAAGTTCCCACAATCTTCTATTCTAAACAATCCCAGAGCCACCCCACACCAAGGTTCCAGTTGGTTTTTAAGGATGTAAAAATCACCCAATTTCTTGCATGTCTTTTATTTCTTCCTACGTGGACTGATGATGTGTTTAATTTTCCCTTTCTGCCAGATTGCCAGATGAGCTGTTCCCCAACCCCTTCTCCCAATTCAGATAAGTTTGTCATGTCAGAGAACAGACTTTCACATAGAAGTCATGTCTGCTTTTCAACACTGACAAATCAAAGATGTGATTTTACAGATACCAGTAATCATAATAATCCCGATGCCACTTCAGGGATTTACATCTCTTACCAGAGCCTCCTGCTCTCTCCAACCTTCCTCACCTACTTCCCCAGTTGTGGCCTTGATGTCTCAGGTCTATCAGAGAGTGCCATCTGAATCCCTCTGGGTCCCTCATGCAAAACCTTGGGGTCACCTGTGTGCTCATTCCTTCTCAGGGACCACTTCTAACCCTTCTCTCCTAGTCACACTATTCCAACTCTGATTGTGGACAACTGCAGTATCTCTCCTTGTCCCAGCCACCAACAACTCCTAGCCCACCCCACCTGCTGCTAAACCTCTCTTTCTAATTGTATCCCATGACTTTCTTGCTCAAAACCTTCTGTGACTCCCTCTTGCTAGGAAACCAAAGCTAAACTCTTTGACCTGGCATTCAAGGCCTTCTACAATCGGGTTGCTTCTCTTCATTGTAAAAGCAAGTCGTCCAGTCCAGTACCCTGAATGTACTAGGCCCCTGTCAGACCCACCACTTTCTCCCTCTATGCCTTCTCTCACATGGTACCTCCCTTTGCCTAAGCCTGCAGCCTTCCTCCAGGAAACCTCCCAGATTGTCACAGGTGCTCTAAACACTTCTGCCCCATTTTCTCAGACTACATTACAAAGAAGGTAGATGTGAGTTCCTGAGTTCAAGAAGAAGGTCTCCTCCCATTGCTCTCTGGTGCTTTCCCTGGGACCCTCACAGGGAATCCCCCTGAAGTCCTCTGGGTGCATCAGGTCATAGGGCTTTGGGGTCAGGCAGGCTAACATTTATGTCCCAACTCTGCCACTTGCTAGCTGTGTGAATTTGGACAAGATATTCAGCCTCTTTGAGTCTATTTCCCTAGCTATAAGATGAGGATTATAAAACATAAATATATTATGAGAATTAATTTAGAGAATAATGATACTGTATAAGAATAGTGCCTGAACTACGGTAATCCTCCACCCCAAATAACAGTGATTATTACTGTTACAGAGTCCCTGAATGGTACAAATGGTGAAAACACTTGACTCCAACCAAAAGATTGGAGATTCAAGTCAATCCAGAGGCACCTGGGAGACCAATAACAAAATATCAGCCATTGAGAAGCATATGGAGCACAGTTCTACTCTAAGACTAATGGAGTCATCATGAGTCAAAATCAACTTGATGGCAACTGGTGTTTTGTTTTTGTAATTGTTACCTCCCTGGTGATTTCACAAGATCCTTACCCATGACCTTCTTATATAACTTGGACTTCTCAGTTAATGACATTCAGACAGAGACATTGAGATTGACTTACCTAATGAAGTTGACCATTGTTCTGGATACATGGGACAGGAAACATGAAAAATAATACATATGTCATTGTTGTTAGGTGCTGTCAAGTCTGTTCTAACTTATGCCTTCTATGTACAACAAAACTAAACACTGCCTGGTCGTGTGGCATCTTCACAATCCTTGCTGTGCTTGAGCCCATCATTGAAGCCACTGTGTCAATCCATCCAGTTGAGGGTCTTCCCCTTTTTCACTGATCCTCTACTTTACCAAGCATGATATGCTTCTGCAGGGACTGGTCCCTTCTGAAAACGACCAAATTAGATAAGATGAAGTCTGGCCATTCTCACTTCTAAGGAGCATTCTGGCTGCACTTCCTCCAGGACAGATTTTTTTTTCATTCTTCTGGAAGTCCATGGTATTTTCAGTGTTCTTGGCCAACCCTCCAATTCAAGGAAGAACTCATCTTTTGCAATCTTCTTTATTTATTGTCCAGCTTTCACACACATATGAGGCAAGATTGAAAATACCATGGCTTGGGTGAGGGATACCACAGTCTTCAAAGTGACATCTTTGTTCATTTGACTTTAAGGAGGTCTTTTGCAACAAATTTGCCCAGTGCAATATGACACCTGATTTCTTGACTGCTGCTTTCATGGGTGTTGATTGTGGAACCAAGCAATATTAAATCATTTACAACTTCAATCTTTTCTCCATTTATCATGATGCTGCTTACTGGTCCCGTTGTGAGGATTTTCATTTTCTTTATGTTGAGCAGTAATCCATGCTGAAGACTTTAGAGTCTTTGATCTTCATCAATAAGTGCTTCAAGTTTTCTTTACTTTCAGCAAGCAAGGTGGTGTCATCTGCAAAGTGCAGTTGTTAATGAGTCTCCATCCAATCCTCATGCTGCTTTCTTCTTCATATAGTCCACCTTCTCAGATTATTTGCTCAGCATACAGATGGAATAACTATGGTGAAAAAGATACAGCCATGATGCGTACCCTTCCTTATTTTAAACCATGAAGTATCCCTTTGTTATGTTCAAATGACAGCTTCCTGGTCTACGTATAGGTTCCTCATGAGCATAATTAAGTGTTCCAGAATTTCCTTTCTTCTCAATGTTATCCATAATTTGTTATGATCCACATGGCTGAATGCCTTTGCACAGTCAATAAAACACAGGTAAACATCTGTGGTAGTTAAGGTTGTTGTCAACTTGGCTGGGCCTGGTTGAATGGCTGGGCAGCTGGAGGTAGTTATAACCCATAATGAGGCTGGCAATCAGTTCCACAGTAGAACCTGCCACAAGCAGCTGAGGAGCTGCTTTAGCAATATGGTCTATTCCCTGTAAAGAAGGAGAAGCTCTGGCATTGGTCTCTAGCCTTTTGGCATGCTTGAACCCTGCATGCAGCCAAGTCATTGTTCAACAGCCTGCCATGCCCTGCCAATCTTGGGTCTTCTTCTGGACTTGAATTAGTGGCCTGCCATGTTGTTTGGTAGTATTGAGACTGTGCCTTTTTACGTGTCAACCTTGGGCTTGTCAGCCCCAGTAGCCAACAGCTGTCTGAGTGAAGAAAAGCCTCCAGCTTCAGTGGGCCAAGAGCAGGAGGCAGAGCTAGCTGAAGCCCAAGGTTCATATAAAGCCTCAGGGCTTTCACCCAGCCCCTATACCCTGGCACTTTGAACTTAAAGCCTTCAAAATTATAAGAGACTAAACTCCTGTTTGTTCAAGCCATTCCATTTGAGGTATATTACTATCAGAGCAGCACTAAGTAACCAAAACAACATCTTTCTGGTATTTGCTTTTAGCCAAGATTCATCTGATATAAGCAATGATATCCCTTATTCCATGTCCTCTTCTGAATCCAGCTTAAATTTCTGGTCTATGTACTGCTGCAATAGTTTTTGAATACTCTTCAGCAAAATTATACTTGCATGTAATGTTAGTGATATAACTAGATACTTTCCACATTCTGTTAGTATGTATGTGTGTGTGTGTGTGTGTATGTGTTTGTGTGTGTGTGTGTGTGTGTAAAGTCAATGCACTGCTGTGGAATTGGATCTCACTCATAGTGACCGCTCCTTGGGTTTCTGAGGCGATGATATCACTACAGAAGTAGATTGCCCAACCTTCCTTCCTAGAAGTGGCTAGTGGGTTTGAATGGCCAGCCTTCTGGTTAGCAGTCATATGCCTTAGGCACTACACCACCAGAGCTCCCATGTGTATATTTACTTTTACTTAATACTTTTCAAATGATTTCTTTATTTTAAACTGCCAGTTGAAGCTAAACTGCTATTATAAAGATATTCTAGTTACTTTAACAGAGCCAAAATATGACCTTGAATATATCCCTTCTGAATTTAGAGACTATCTAAATAATAGATTTGAGGAATTGAACACCAATGACTGGAAATCAGAAGAAATATAGAATGACATCAAGAATATCATCCATGAAGAAAGCAAGAGGTCACTAAAGAAACAACAAAAGAAGAGA
>NW_006921699.1:8198593-8231940 GCF_000298275.1 Orycteropus afer afer | reverse complement strand
CTATGAGTCGGGGCCGACTCCACGGCAAACAACAACAACAACAACAGGGATCCCTCAGAAATCTTACATATAACTTTTAGTGGGGAAAATAAGGTACTTTCCTGGTTTTCCACAAGGGGGAGGAGTGATTCCATTTCTTCTGGAAGATATCCATGGGGTCATCATTAATGATCATTTAGAACAGATATTTCTGCTTTTATTTTACTATTCCCTCCAAAGAAATAAAATTTCCCCATGAGGGGAAGATGCCTTTTTTTTTTTTTTTTTGCTGACAACTTACAGATGGCAGTTGGTTTGAAAACATATTTCAAAATCATTTACACACACATTTTCCCTGCAGTCAGTCATTGAGGACTGTAACAAATGCCACATCCAGAACCTAAGAGCACTGTGGTCTCTCCACTAGAAAATCAAACAAATTATTTAAATTCAAAAAAGAAACATCTTTTTTTTTCCTTTCCTCAACATCAAACAGAAAACATTCTCTCTTTGAAAATGTAAATCCCTTAAACATATTCAAAAATTTTAACCAGCATTGCAGAGAACTATTCTATTTCTCTTTGAAGGCCTTAAAGAATTTTCTTAAAATAGTCACATGCTATTCAGGGTAGAGGAGGGGGTTTTAAATGACAATGGAGGTGGAAACTGTGCAGCAGAGCCCCTGGAATCCCCAAGGATCTTCTTCCAAAAAAGAAAAGCAGCCCCCAGAGAATCACTAGACAAATGTAGGGGGTGTGGGGAAAATCTTCTAAAAAGAGCAGTGTCAGGATCCAACCCCCATCTGTTTTACATCTGGGGTTAGAAATAGGACACAGAGCTCTGAACTACAGGAGAGCCTCCAAGAAGATGTTAAGAACAGAGGGTTGTGGAGAACATGCATCTTTCATCTGCTGCAACTCTTCCCTCCAAGTGTTGGCTGGGTGGGGGGCCATTCTGAGAATGAATTGGAGGGATGGGCAATCCAGAGGCCAAAAGTGGTTTGATGGTCAATGCTCTTTTAAGCTAATAACCAAACATTAGCTTCCGTTCAAGGAACTGGACTCCCATGGAGGCCATAAAAACAAAACATCAAGAAGGTACTAGCAATTTCACTGGAGTTTTTCCTAAGAAAATAATTGAAGATCTTTATAGAGATATGGCTTTAAGGTGTTTATCGCAGTGTTGTTTATAATAACAATAATAGAAACAAACAAAAAATAAATTTTAAAAGAAGAAATAACCTACCTATCCAACAATGAGGTGTTAATCAAATAAGTGATACTATGGTATAGTTATGGTATAGAAGGAACTCAAGAGTTAAAGGCAACAACAGTAAATACTATTACACAACAATAGTAAATACTATTACATATACAATCCTGCAATAAGAGTAATAACAATAATCTGTGAGTAGCTACATAGATAGACACACAAGCTGAACAAGGGTGGAAAGTCGATGAGGACTACATCCACAATTATATATAGGTTTGACAGAGGAAATTTCCATGTATGAATTTACATGGGCTGTAAATATATCCATGAATATAGTAGAGCATACAGGGGGCAAAGTTATGAAAACTTAGCCATAACCAAATGCCTTGAGGGAATGAATAACTGGGCTGGGAGGCCCAGGATCATAGTCTCAGGGGACACTAAAGTCAATTGCCATAAAGTAGTTCACAAAGATAATGTTCTATATCCTGTTTTGGTGAATAGCAACTGAGGTCTCAAAAGTTTGTAAGCAACCATCTAAACAGCAATTATTGGTCTCTCCCCATCTGGAGCAAAGAAGAGTAAAGAAAACCAAGGACAAAAGGAACAAGTCCAAAGAACTAATGAACCACATGAACCCCAACCTCCACGACCCTGAGACCAGATGAACTGAATGGTGCCCAGCTACCACTGCTGACCACTCTAAAGGGACCACAATAGGAGGTCTGGGATAGAGTGGGAGAAAATTGTGGAACAAGTCATAAAAAGACCAGGCTTACAGGTCTGATGAAAACTGGTGGAACCTCCAAGGCTATGGCCCTTAGACACCCTTCAAGCTGGGAAATGAACTTAACTTCCAGCCAAATGGTGGGCAGGCCTATGAGATGAATAATAATACCAGGAATGTATGCACTCATTAGAACAACCAACTGCACAAGATCAAAAGGCCAGCATTTGCCCAGGGATGAAGCCAAAAAGGCAGCAAGGGATGAGAAAGAAAGACAAAGGGAAATGGTAATTATAGGGAAGAAGTGGGAGGAATGCTATTACATGGTGGGGATTGCAATGAGTCACAAATCAAAATGTATATGAATTGTGGAACAGAAAATCAATCTGCTCTGTAAACTCTTCAAATCACAACAGCAAAAATTAAACAAAAAGATCTTGACTATTGTAAATAATAATAATAAAATATATTATTATTTACAGAAGCAGACTGCCTCATTTTTCTCCCATGGAGCGGCTTGTGGGTTTGAACTGCTGACCTTTCAGTTAACGACTGAACGCTTTCACCAAAGCTCCTTGAGAGAAGCTACAGACTGGGAGAAAATATTTGCACACCACATATCCAACAAAGACTAATCTGTAGACTATATAGATAACCCTCAAAACTCAACAGTAAAAAAAGATAAAACAATCCAATTAGAAAATGAACAAAAGACATGAAGAGATATTTCCCCGAAGAGGATATGGAGATGGCAAATAAGCACATGAACTGTGTTCAACACCATTAGCTATTGGGGAAATGCAAATTAAAGCCACAATGAGATATCATTATACACCTAGACGGATGGTGAGCTTCATTATTTTGAATGGCTAAAATAGAAAAAGAGTGACAACACCAAACGCCGGTGAGAATGTGGAGAAACTGGATCACTTGCTCACACATTGCTGGTGGCAATGTAAAATGTAAAATGGCACAACCACTTTGAAAACCAGTTTGACAGTTTCTTAAACAAACAAAAAACTAAACATGTAACTACCCTCAAAAAGCAAACACCAAGCTCTCTGCCGTCTATTCAATTCGACTCATAGTGACTCCTCCTTGGGTTTCTGAGGCAGTATCTCTATAGAAAAAGATTGCCAAATCTTCCTTCCAAGGAGTGGCTGGTAGGTTTGAACCGCCAGCCTTCTGGTTAGCAGTCAAATGCCTTAGGCATTATGCTATGACCCAGCAATCACATTCCTGGGCATTTATCCCACAGAAATGACTTACGTTCACATACAAACCTGTACATGACTGTTTCCAGTAGCTTAATTCATAATAGCAAAACACTGAAAACAGCCCAGCTATTTTTCAGTGTGGAAGTGGTCAACAGACTGTGGTCCATCAAAACCATGTGTCTTGTTTCTCTAGTGCTGCTATAACAGAAATGCCACAAAGAATGGCTTTAACAAACAGGAATGTATTCTTTTACAATTTCAGAGGTTAGTCTGAATTCAGAGTGCCAGCTCTAGGGGCTGGGTGAAGGTCCCTTGACCTTGGACTTCAGCTCTGCCTCTTGTTCCAGGTCCATTGGAATTAGAGGCATCTCCTAATTCAGGCAGCTGTTGGCTGCTGAGGTTGATGAACCCAAGGTTGACAGGTAAAATGGCACAGTCCCAAGATCAGCAGGCAACATGGCAGGCCACTGGTTATGAAGACTTGGCCAAATGCAGGATCCAAATGTGCCAAAAGCTAGAGACCTTTCCCAAAGCTCTTCTGTATAAACTGGAAGCAGGCCACATCCCCAAAGGCAATTCTTCCTCTGATTAACATCTCACAGCAGATTCCCAACATCCAATCTCATCACAGGGTATAACTAGATCCAACTGCCCAGCCACTCAAAACCATGGTCCAGCCAAGTTGACACACAGCTTTAACTACCACACCATGGAATAGTACTCAGCAATAAAAAGATATGCACTGTTGATTCATGGAACAACTTGGATGACTCTCCAGAAAATTCTGCTGAGTGAAAAAACTTTACAATCTTGAAGCGTTAGATACTTCCTGGTTCCATTTATATAACATTCTTGAAATGACAAAATAATAAAAACAGAGAACAGATTAGTGGTTGCCAGATTAGGGGTGAGAGAGACATGAATGTGGCGCTAAAAGGCCAACCTACGGAATCCTCATGGTGATGGAAATGTTCTATAGTTTGACTGTATCCATGTCAACACCCTGGTTGTACTGTAGTGCTGTAAGATGCTACTGTTGGAAGAAATAGAGTAAAAGGTACAGAGAATCTCCCTGTATTATTTCATACAACTGCATGTGAATTTAAAAAAGAAAAAAAGAACATGAGACTGTTTTTGGAGAATTGGCCGACATGGTCTGTGTTCTCCTTGGTGCTTCTTGGGCCTCATCAGAGTCCCCACATTGCACAATGGGTCCAATGCATGTCATCAGGCATATTGTGTATGCATAGGAGTGTCTCAGCCTCAAAGTGGCCCCCAGGTGGTAAGAGTCAGGACCATGGGGGAAGTTCCTGTTATGGACTGCATTTTGTCCCCTAGAAAATATGTGTTGCAAATCCTAACCCTTAACTTCCGTAAAGATTTACCACCTCGGGGACCCAAAGTGGATGGCTATGAATCGGAATCAACTTGATGACAGTCAAGTTGTTTTATACATGTCAAAGAAGGCTTGGTTTCACAATGGTTAAAGCACTTGGCTGCTAAACCAAAGGTCTGCAGGAGAAAAGATCTAGCAGTCTGTTCCAGGAAAAATTATACTTTAGGAAACCACATGGGGCAGTTCTACTCTGCCCTATAGGTTGTTATGAGTCAGAATAGACTCATAACAGCACACATTGGATATACTCCCATTTGGGAATAAGATTTTTTTATGTTAATAAGACCTTATCAGTATAGGGTGTGTCTTAAGCCAATCACCTTTGAGATATAAAAAGAGCACATGAGGCACATAGAAGCAAGCACAAATGGAGGGAATAATACAAGCCACATGAAGACGGCCACGAAACAAGGAACTGGAGCTGAAAAGAGACAAGGACCTTCCCCTAGAGCGGACAGAAAAGCTTTTGCTTAGAATCGCTGCCCTGAATTCAGACATCTTCCTAATCTATGACAAAATAAATTGCTGTTTGTTAAAGCCACACACCTGTGGTATTTCTGTTGTAGTAGCACAGAGAAACTATCAGGACCCTGGAACCCCTGAGCAACCGTCAGGGGAACAGTCTGGCAGAGCTCTTCTCCAAGTTGTTGGTTTGGGCAGTGAGAGCTGAGCCACTGTGTAGGCTCTAGTCAGACTTTAGTTCAGAGCCTTCAGCAGCTGGCACATCTGCACCAACCCCACCCACAGGCAGGATGAAGCAGTGACTGTGTCTCTTCACAGGTGAGATCTGCAAGTCAATTAATGTCCATCAGCAATCAGCAAATGAGGAGACCTGGCTTGTTAAGGACTGCCTCTCTCAGAGCTAATAGTGTTTTAGCTAAGAGTCCTTGAGGAAAGCAGCTTTCTTCAATTAAATAACCACAGGCCCGTTTTTTATAGACCCTAGCACTTCGCCTTAGTAACTAAACGGTAAACATAACTTGATTTATCACTTTGCAAGGTCCAAGAAATGCTATTTTGATCTGTTAACTGCCTCTAATGAGGACGCAGCAATGAAAGATGTTAACAAGCCATCATATTGAGAGCACCGAGAGTTTGGCTGGAGCATTACATTTAGAAGAGCTACTGTTTCTACTACCAGCACCCACCACATGCTGCTCTGGTAGCACGCAAACACAGATGCCTATGAGGGGAAAATAGTAATCACAGAGACAAGCCAGGGGATAGAGCCCAAATAGACAACTTAAAGGAGCCTGGGTGGTGTAAGCAGTTTGCAATTAGCTGTAAGGCTGGTGGTTCAAACCCACCCAGTGGCTCCAGGGAATAGAGGCTTGGTGATCTGCTTCCATAAAGATTACAGAAGAAAACCCTGTGGAGCAGTTCTACTCTATAACACATGGGGATACCATAGTAGGGGTCTGACTCAATGGCAACTAACGGCAACAACATGACTTGACGAAGTGCAGGCAGGCTATCTGAGTCTGTAGACCAGGAATCCCATTGAGTTCTCTCTCTGCTCTAAATAGCACTAGTCCTGAACTAAAAATAAAATCCAGTCTCATTGGCCTTCTTTCTGCCGTTTTTCAACTCACCAGAGCTGTTTCCCATCTCAAGTCCTTTGCACTTGCTGTTCCCTACCTGAGTGCTCTGTCCTCAGAGCTGTGCCTGGTTGAGTTCTAAGTTTCTGCTGGGTCTCAGCATATCTGCCTTTGCTTCAGAGGGGGCTATGCCTGATCACTCACCCCACATTAGTTTCCTTTTCCATAATCCTGCTCCATAATCTCTACCACACCTCTCCACTTATTTCCTTCATAGCACTCCTCTTCAGAAAGTGTATTGTTTATTTGTTTACTAGTTTATTATCCCTACCAATAACATGCCCAGCTGTAATTGAAGAGTTGGAATTGAAGAGCTCACCCAGAGGTGCCTTGGGAGAAACTCCTGATAATTTACTTAAGATAAGCCAGCCATTGAAAAACCCATGGTACACAGTGCTACTCTGATTCAAATGGGGTTTCTATGACTTAGAGTCAACTCAATGATAACTGATATGGCATGGAATCCCTACCAAAATAGAAATTCGTTAAAAGTCAGAAGGTTGTTTGTCTCATTCCCATACATTGTCCCCATTATCTGACACAGAAAGCTTTGATAAACACCTGTTGAAAGAATCAATGAATTAAGTTGTTTCTATTCCTGTAACTGCTTTGATCCTTCCCAGGAAAGTTGTGTGATCATAAAAAGATCCCTCTCAGGGGGGTTTGCTCCCAATAGGGACTCAAAATGGTAAAAGAACTTCCATTTCTTTGAGAATCCATTTGGTAGGAGCTTTTGTGATAAGTACAACAAGCTAAGCCAGTGGGCCAAGGCTGGGGTCTGAGCCCCCAAGACTATTTCTCATATATCTGAGTCTATGGTGTTTGTCACCATCTTTACCCACCAGATTGGGTTCCAGTCCCTGCCTTCTCTCCTGTTCCTGCCCTGAGCTGTTTGACTATGCGTTAGTACCAGCATATTCTTAGGACCAGTTGGTCAACTCTAAAGGCCTTTCTTCAATTTCTAATGCAGTCTGTGGGACTCATTTCTCAGTGAGATGGGCAGAGCACTGGTCATAAATCTAGAGACTCAGATTCTACAGAGCCCTGGTCACAAGTCTGGAGACCCAGATTCTGTGGTGCCGACGACTCATCCTATGACCTCGGGTAAGTCTCTTCCCATTTATGGGCCCTGCTTTCTGTAAACAAACAGACACATGGTCTCTCAGCTTCCATCTCAAGTGGGCTCACCCCATCTGTCCAGGTTTCCTGTGGAGTGCGGGGAGACCTCCTTCTCCCCCTAGAGAGAGGTACATTATGGGGAAGGCTTCTTGGGCCCAGCAGCCTACTTAGGACCTTTAGACCAAACTCAGTCCTTGAGAAACACCCTCATATGAGGAGCTAGATGGTGCACAGTGTCACTCACACCTGTGAGGAGGCTCCAAGGGGTGTGGAGCCAAACAAGGCAGGCAGGCCTCTGATATTTGACAGTTGTTAGACCTCAGACAAGCCACTTTAGCGTCCTGAGTCTCAGTTTCCTCATTTATGACTGAGGATAATAATGGCAACTGACAGAATAAAACAATATAATGCAAAAAATACTCGGAGTGTCTGGAACAGAGGAAATGGTCAATAAGTGACAGCTCTTAGTAATATGCTGCTTCTGTGGCTGCTGATAATGATGATTGAGGAGGAGGAAGAAAAGAAGAACTCACACTGAAAAAGGCAATGAAGGGAATGATCTGTGGATGTGGATAAGACAAAGCCATGTTTGCAAGGACTGGACTTTAGACCCTTAGAAAAGCAAACATTGATTTAGACATGCTGTATGGAGAAAAATCACGGAGCAGTGATGTGCCTGTCCCCAGGGAATATTTTAATGCCAGATATTTCTAGAGTTCAACAACATGGGCAAATTGTAGAGATAACCTAGCTGCTTGCTTCCCAGCTAATTTTGGCCCTTCCAAGTAATGATGGTGACCACTTAGGGGATGGAAAGTCAATGCCAGAAGCCCCACTTGATGGAATCAAGTGGTCCATTAGAAATGATGTCTGTGATAACTGTGTGGCAATGTGGGGCAAGGCTTAGAAATAGGGGAAAAAGCAGAATACAAAATTGTGCTATGATTACAGCTATTTAGAAAAATGTCTGCTTACAGACAGGCTCTGGAAGGGAAGATTAAGAACAGTTGATTTGCTTGAGTGATGGGATTAGGGGTGATTAAAGTAACATTTCTGTTATGGTTGTTACACTGTGGTTTACGGCGTATTTTAAGTTAAAAAAAAAAAAAAAAAACTGGGAAAGAGAATTGCAGA
Organism: Orycteropus afer afer; assembly: GCF_000298275.1. Classification (NCBI taxonomy): domain Eukaryota; kingdom Metazoa; phylum Chordata; class Mammalia; order Tubulidentata; family Orycteropodidae; genus Orycteropus; species Orycteropus afer. The sequence continues at coordinate 8,223,558 of NW_006921699.1, read as the reverse complement.
GAAGGATGTGTACCTCAGCGGGTCCCTTGTGTTCCCCCTGGGTGAAGGAAAGCTTCTGTTGCCGCCATGCTGAACACAGGCCATTCAAAGCCACTTCTCTGCCTCCCTATGCCTTTCTTTCTCTCTCTCTGATACTCAGTCTCTCACCCTCTCTAGGCTTAAAATGACTACAGCTCCAACACAGCCATTTGAAGGGGATTTTTGCAAACTTACAGTACATGAAAGGATAGCTAATTTTAAAAAATTAGCTAATTTTTTTAAAAAATCATTGTTGGGCTTTGTCATGAAGGTTATCAACACAGTGGGGAGTTTAGAGAGACTTAGAGCAGATGGGGAGTTAAGGGGAAGTGAGGCAATGAAAACATGTGCTTGCAAGGAGCCCCACACATTGGGAATCCTTGAGTCCTCAAGGTTGGCCCTTGAAGCTGGCCACTTCATCAGCCAGGAGACTCCCAGCCATGAAGGTCTCTTGGAAGAAGAATAGGTGTTGGATAGTGAGCAAAGTGGTCACTGAAGGATATCAGGTCCTTGTGACCTGGCCCTATCTGGGGCCACATCTTTGTGGACAGACAGGGTGGGGAGCTGTGTTCCCAATGGACCATTTATGGACTTGGCCTGGGAATGGCCAAAGGAAGTGGAGAGCCTGAGCCCCATCAAAGCCATGCTGAGGTACTGTCTGGTGCCACCGACCCAGGAGTGGAGCTCTGGATACCAGGGACAGTGGTGACAAGGTTGGCATTCCAGAGCACCCCTGAGATGCCCTAGCAGCTGGTATGATGATGGGGTCATAACTGTCACTGTTCAAACACAAATGCTAACTACAGGCCCTGCACTGTTCTAACCATGCAGTATTTAATCCAATCCTCATCATACTAGAAAGGAAGCACTATTATTAACCCCACTTCACCGGTGAAGAAACTGAGTCTCAAAAGCAAAACAAATAACTTGCACAAGATCCTAATAAATGACAGAGTATGATTCAAGCCTGCACCATTTTTCCTGTCTGCTTTCCATAAAGAAAATTGTGGAGGAGAAATTGTGTGACTAAAAAGAGAAAGGAAATAAAAATCCCAGGTAAAATTCCCTCTGCCTGCACACACATCCATCCACAGGTCCCTCAGTTAGCCTTTACATCATCACACCACCCAGAAGGTGAAAGCTGCTGCTAATATTGTGAGAAGCTTGGGGACAGATGGCATGGAACCTCAGATGGGTGGACTGACTGATGGACTAAGACAGCCTGTTTTTAAGTGCTGTTTTTAAGTAGAGTATGCACCAATGAAAAATATTAGAGAGATTTAGAAGAGAGAGAAGAAGACAACAGCTTCCTGATCCATGGCCATTCAAGTTGGGTGTTTCTATATGGATTCAGGAGAAAACATTTAATTTTTAAACTTGTGCTGTGCTCTGGGTCTTCTGAAATTGTTGACAACGAGTGAAACCACAATATACAATTTCACTTCAACGTGGAGCCCAGCATCCTGTAGACTAAACTCTTCACAGAGCCACTTTGGGCCAAGAGAAGTAGGGGCCCTGGGTCCCACATACCTGGGCTGGATGCCCCTTCTGTTGACCATTTCTGGTTTTCAACAGTACACTGCCACAAAAGCACATCTTACAATAATTGAGGAGAAATTCCAGGCCATCACAAGCGCATCTTCCTTGGTCTGTGTCCAGGTTAATCTTCCCAGAGCTTTTGCGGGATCTCAGTCAGTGAGGTGGGCTGTCAGCAGCCTGCTGTGGACACAGTTCCTCTCTGCTGTCCTCTCTCCTTACCCTCAATCCTTGAGAAGTCTCTTGTTCCTGGAGGAGTGAACCCCTTCTTATCTTTCCAGCTCTTAACACTTGGCTCTGGAAAGCAGACATCTGTTCCAATTCTACCATGCTCAGATCTTCTAGCTGGTGGTTTCCAATCAGTTTTAGCTGTGGAGTCCTTTGGAAATTGATTTTTATGTGGGCCTCAATGTATAATAAGACAGAAGTGGAACTGCTCTAGTTAAAATGAGGATGGGTGTTCAGCCCTGTAACCAGGTCCCCATCAACTAGCAGCCTCAAGAGTACCCTTTCCTCCCAAAGTAATGCAGCAGGTCAGTGTCAGCGGCAGGCCCTGAACCATCAAATTAACCTCTTTCACCATCAGGAAGAACCAAAAGGGTAATTTTATTTCTCCTCTACACTATCTTGCTCCACTCCTTGTTTTTGTTGGTTAATCTAGCGGTTTCTGGGCCAAGATTATCTTCCTCTTTCCCTTTCTTTTCCCATGACAGTATCTCTGTGCAAGGAATTGTGGAAGAGAATCATATGACGAGGACCTGCCATGATTGAGCTGGGCTAGCAGTGCATGGGACAGATAGACACTTGTTGTAGGGGGCTGCCAAACTCTCACTGAGGAACCCACTGTTACTCAGTATGAGCAACAGCAAATATTGATTCCTGTGAAGATTCCTTTGACTACTCTATAGTTGCATCCTGAATCACATGAAGCTTGTCATGTCATGGAAAAGGGCATGCAGGTTAGGTTGAAGAACACTGAAACAGGGTCAGGAGAGCACACTGTGTTGAGAACTTGATGGTGTATTTGGACTTGTTACTCATCTCTCTGGGATCTGGACTCACTCAAACAAGGTCAATCATAAGTCCCAACTCCTGCAACTCACTGGGTACAAGAATGGGTGAAAGGAGGTAAGAGTGTGAAAAGGCACTTTGAAGTGTAAAGCCACATAGTGTGGAGGTCAGTTTCTGGAGTTGGGCAGACCTGTGTGGTCACAGTGCTTATCAGCCATGTGATCATGAGCAATTTCTTTCATCTCTGTGGCCTGGTATACAGCATGAGATGAGAGGAACTGCCTTGTGGGACAACTATGTGAGCTCTGTGGACATGGTGTTCTGTGGAATGTTCAGCACAAGGCCTGGCACCTTCGTCCTGTTTTCACAAGGAGCCAGCCAGCCCTGCTATGCCAATGAAGGCTTTCATACTTGCTTAAAAAGCTGGGCCCTGGTAGCAGAAGGGCAAGCGAACAATGCAGATTCCTTTTGTGAGTCCAGGGAGCTAACCCACCTTGCTTCCTCTGGATCCAAGAATGAGCCTTATGGGTACTAATCACACAGGGAGTGGGAGTAAGAGGCCTGGAAGAAAGCACTACAATCCCCCATCCACCTCCTTTAAGGCGCTCAGCTGCACCCTAAGATGAGCAGGAACAGGAGACAATTTCAGCACTTGTTAACTCTCAAATGAGAGCAATGGAATGGAGTACGCTCAGCTTTCAAAACAAATGGTCTTTTGGGGATACACAGTACCTAGGTGGCATAGGAGTTCCTTCAGAGTATGGGTCACAGGAAGCCTTACTGAATGGACTGCAGCTAGGCTCTGCCCCTGCACTCATGGCCCCCAACTGAGTCACTGCAGAAAAAAGCTGATGTCCCTGCTGTGTCAGAATTGCAGGATGGGAACGATTTAGTATCCCCACAGGGCCAGACATGCTGGAGGCACTGGGTCAATGCCGATACAATACACATAAATGCTGACAAAGTCATTCCTAGCCCTCCTCAAGGAGAAAAGCAACACCCTTAGCCTGCATGCAGGACAAGCGGTGGGTGCTGCTCGGCTCTCCTCACTTCTCTGGTTCCAGCCCCTGGCTCCCTCTGACCCTGCTCCCCCCCCCCATAATGGGGCCTCATTCCAGAGCAGGCACAGGCGCGCTCCCATGATTGAAGGTTCTTTAGGCTTTCAGCTACAGCTGGATCCCTCTTCATGTAGCAGCATGAGCTCAATTTCCCTTCTTGCCCATGCTGCTCTTTTGAAACTGCAACCCCAAGGGGGTTGGGGGGATCATCCTCTTGCGTCCCTCTGTTGCCTCCCACACACACATTTCTTCCCTTGGGGCTACATGAGGAGGGATGGAAGCCAGGTTTTCATCCTATGGAGAAGCCTGCCCCCATTTCTGCTCTCCAGCATGTCTGCTCAGCACCCCCAGCCCATCCCCTGAGACACACTCACGTTCCCCACACACACATACCTACATACACAACACACTCACACATACACTCACAGATACACACATACATCACTCACATATGCACACACACTCACATACATATACACACACAAACACACACACTCATACACACCCACTGCTTTGGTGCACAAGTGGGTTAATTTTAAGACAATTTGCCTCAAGACAATGAGACAGTGAATTCAAGTCAGGCACAGAGGTGGCATTGGTGGATCACCTGTTTATAGGTTGGTAGGGCAGAAGGAACAGGTAATCTGCTCTCTGTGGCCCCAAGAAGAAAAACTGAGGCCAGTGACTGGGGACTACTACCTATTGCTATTTATGGAAGAAGACTGCCACATCTTTCTCCCATGGAGAAGCTGGGGAGTTTGAACCATTGACCTTTGGGTTGGCAGCCAAGCCCTTTTACACTGCACCACCAGGGCTCCTAGTGGGGACTAGCAGAACCCAAACCAAATCCATTGCTGTTGAATTGATTCCAACTCATAACACCCTATTTGTTTCCAAGACAGTAAATCTATGGAATTAGATTGCCCAGTCTTGCTTCCACAGAGGGGGGTGGATCTGAACCACCAACCTTTGGGTTAGCAGTCAGATACCTTAGGCACTGTGCAACCAAAGCTCCTTAGTGGGTACTACAGTAGGACCTATTTCTTATTATCCTACGAAATATCTTCCTAACCACAGATCTGGCCATCTATGGATGGACTTGGCTAACCTGAGAAACAGGTAATGAGTGCCCTGATACCAGTGATATTCAAGTAGAATCCATATAGCTGCTGATTAGGGATGCTATGTTGTTGTTGTTGTTGTTGTTGTAATGTGCCATCCAGTCGGACCCGACTCATAGCAACCCCTCCTTGGGTTTCCTAGGCCATAGAACATGCTTTCTCAACAAGGGTGAAAATTTGCTCTTAGGAGGCAAAAAGTCTTAGCAATTTCAAATGCTCCAAAGGACCACAGTACATAAACTGACATACAGTATATCTGTAGCATTAAAATTTCATATTGGGGATGATTAAGGAAGAAAATATCTAAATAGACTCCTCGTGGGGAACAAGAGAGGAAAATATTAAGAAACCCCACCATATAGGAAATCTTATGCTGGAAGTTGTTGTCGTTGTTATTTGCTATCGAGTTGTCCCCATGCTGGAAGAGCTTAGGATAAATAGTCTCAAAGGTCCCCCTTTCTAGTTCAGAGCTTCTGGTACCCCCAACTCATGTTTGTAATTAACATTTCTGACTCATCAATTGGCCCAAATTGACCTTTTACTTAGAATAAGAGACTGCCTTTCTGTCACACTAATTAGGGCAAGATTCTTCTCCTTACCCCACCTCTGCTCAGAGATGTCTAAAGTCTCTTGAAGAAGAAACAAAGCCAGATGGCCTACTAGGACAGAAGTTTACTATGTAAATAAGTGGCAAACTAATTCACACTAGGGTGTTCAGGAATGATAACCAATGAAATCAGAGAAGACTGGTTCCTTTAGGGAATTTTCTGTATCTTTTTGGGTTGGTTATGGCAGTATAAGAAATTCTGGGTGAATTTAGGTCAGTAATAGGTTCACTCTATTCTTACTGTAAACCAAAACACCAAACTCACTGCCATCAAGTCAGATCTGACTCACAGCGACCCCTCCTTGGGTTCCCGAGGTGGTATCACTATGGAAGTAGGTTGCTCAACCTTCCTTCTGAGGAGTGGCTGGTGGGTATTCTTACTGCAGGCCCATATAAAAGTTCTCATAGAAAAAAAACAGCCATCTAAGCCAATACACCAACCATGTGCGTGGTGAAGCAGGTTGTGAAAGTGAGCAACTCTTGCCCAGTTTTCTCAATAATTGTGCTCAGCCCTGCTTCTCTCTGCAGATGAGAATCATGCTGGGTTTCCTGGAGCTGGGGATAAGAGTGAAAGTTCCTTTTCCCTACAGGAAAAGAAATATCATCTTGAAGAAACGGGAATGTTCAGCCAGAATGCCTTGTCAATGGCAATGTTTCTTTTTCAAGGCGTAAACACACTACCAGGGATCCAGCAAGGGGTCCACCCAACAGGGGTTCCAAGTTATATCGACCATAAAGACTTCTGCCATCCAGGCCCTTGGAAACTGCTTTTCTGGATAAGTGGCACAGTTATTAGTGCTCAGAATAAGAGAATCAAGAGCTTGACCAGAATCTACTAGCTCCGAGTAAAAGCCAGGAAATAGAAAGCAGGAGCCTAGCAGCCCATGGAGACTGGGCTACATCATGGTGAAAGCAAGTGAACCTGATTTTAGTCTCACAACAGCACGCCCCTGGTCAAGCTGAGCCTTTCCGGTTTTGTAATCCAGGGCCACAGCTTTAATGAGGCACAATTTTCCAATTACAGGTAAAAGTGGTTCCAAGAAAGAAAAGACTGTGTCATCCAAGTTAAAGTTTTTATTCAGGAGGCATTAGCACAGAGCTGATGGATTAGTAATTTAAGAAATGTGTTTTCTTCTCCAAATGTCCTCACATGCCAACCTTTCAATGCCCAAACCTTTCATCCATTCCCTGGGGCTTTGGAGAGAGTCCTGGGAGGTGAAGTCACCTCTTACTAAATACAGCCTCCCAATACCCTTCTGGGGCAACAGAAGTTACAAGTGTCTGTGACAGCCAGTGAAGGGACAACGGCCAGTCCATGCTGGGAGCTTAGAAAGGCCCACTAAAATCCATGGGAGCCATCCCAGGGCACAGCTATGACCCCGATTGGGCAGAGCTGTGCAATCCTGGCTGGGTGAAGACCACTGGGCTAGAATCCAGGAAACACAACCCCGACCCACTTTGTTCACTACCACAAATGACTCACATGACCCATGCAGACAAGAGATGCACAGAGAAGTGCCCATTCTAGGCTGGACATGTCAGTCTAGAAAGAGGAACCTATTACAAACAGTTGATCAGAGATCCATTCTATCCATTGCACCTTTGGACAGCTCCACTGTCTCTGCCCCAGGCAAGCCCTCATTGTCTTGTATTTACCTTGATGAAATAGTTTCCTCAGGTCCTCTAGCCTCCTGTCTCTTGCCTCTCTAATCTAGCTCCCAGGATACCTACTCCCTCTTACCTTCCTAAACCATGGGTCAGATCCTTTTACTCCCCTTCAGTGACTCTGTTTTATCTACAAGGTAAAGCCAAGAACCCTTATTTTACCCCTCAGTATCACCTCTTCAGTGTCATCCCCACATGCCCAGGCCTAAACCCAGAGCACTGAGCAGAGTGGGGTCTTCATGCCACCATCACATGGATTCTCTTAGTGCACTGTACAGGGCCACAGGGACCCCCCTCCCGCCTCCCCAGGAAGTAAACACAGTGTGGTGGCTAGGAAGGCTTGGACAATTATATGCTTCATTATGCCTCTTTTGCTTCATCTGTAAAATGGGGATAAAAATAGTGCCCTCCTATCTCCTAGGGGGTGGGGTGGGGATGAAATGATTTAATGCATGCAAAGTGTTTAGAAGAGTGCTTGGTGTAGTAAGTGTTAACTCTTACTAGTATTATTACCTTTGTCCAGGTGCTTTTGGTAACTGGGGCAGAGAAGCCAATGTACGGCTGAAGGTGCAGGGGAAGGTGACATACCCCAGGCCCTGTATGGTCAAACTGTTCTTGTGCTGATTGTTTCAATGCTGTGAACCTCCATTGCAAGCCAGTGGTGGTGGCCGAGTATCCAGTCCATGGACAGGCTGAATTGATTAGCAGGAAAGTACAGGACCATGGAGCCACCCTTGTGTAACTCAGCAGAGAGAGTACTGCATGGAGAGACTTCTATCCACTGCCCTCTGCTCCACAACCACCATCACCACCAGCTCATCTTTTCTCAAGCCCAGGAGTGGGGCTGAAGGAATTTGTGGTACAGCAAAGAACTCATATGCTACTTTCCTATGTGGTGGGTGCCAAAGGAGTCTCCATGCATTCCTGAGGTTTGGGTTCCAGCCTGTAAACACCCCTCCCCCACTCCACCCCACCACTATGTTGGTCTGTCTCAGTGCAGGTCCGGAAGAGTTCATCCATGAATGCACTTCTCTGCACTCTGGTCACACCTAATCGGCTCCAGGTGGACGCCGGAGCCCAGCGCCTGCAGGGAAAGGGAGCCAGGGGTAAATGATTCCAACTTAATGAGCTTCTCAACCAGGAAACCATTATCAATAAGCCCTGCCTCAAATCTCACCTGCATTAGGCCAAGCCTTTGAGCTGTTTCCTGTCGTGTGATCCTGGGAGGTGGGGCCGTTGGGCAGGGGTGGGGGGTGGTGAAGAGCAGGTGTTGCAGTCCTCCTGGAAGAACTCCCCAGGCGGTTCAGCACCACCACTGCTGGCTGCAAGAGGGAGGCATCCCGTAGACAAGAGGCCCTGCAGGATGGAGATTTCTGACCCTCGAACTGGGTTCTTGCCTCCACCCCACAGCAGGAAGGTCATTCCATACAGAATCTCACTTTAGAATTTGAAGTTGACTCCATGTGGTATGACTAGGGGACAGCACAAATCTCCCTGCAATGGAGCATCAAAAAGTGTCCTCACCCTCAGGACCAATATGAGTCACTTCAGAGATGCAGTTAGAATTCAGTTCTGTCAGTGATGAGTTAAACTTGGGCAAGTCTAAACCTACTGAAGCTTTAGTTTCCTCACATGCAAAATGGAGATGGTGTCCCCTGTCCTGTCTCCCTCAGGGGCTCTACATTTATTCATCTGTTCAACTGCTAATTAAACAGTGGACAGGTGCCAGGAGCTGCCAGGAGGAAGAAGCTGGAGTCCCTGCTGCCTCAGGAGCACACAGTCTAGCTGCTCTGATAACCCCACAAGCTCACATTTGTGCAAAAGTTTTGTAAAATGTGCAAAATGCCAAGCTACTGGCATTATTATCAAGAAAAGTCTTGCATTCGAAGAGATTGTGCTGTGGAAAAGGGCAAAATATTTGTAAGGTTTAGTGCTTCTCTGACTTTAAGGTGCATGTGAATTTCCTGGGATTCTTGTTAAAATGCAGATTCTGACTCAAAAAGTCTGGAGTCTCTCTGAAAGTCTGCATTTCCAGCACTCTCAAGTAATGCTGTTGCTACTGGTTTATGGGCCACACTTTGAATAGCATGGTATTAGGTTAGTACTGAGCTGGAACTGTTTATTAAATCCAAATAAAACTTAGTTTACCAGATTAGCTCACTGAAGAATTTCATGGAAGGAGGATACAGGATGGATAAGTTATTATGGGGTTGGTTGGCATTGGGCAAGTTCTAGAACATGGGGCTTCCCTGAATGGTGACTATCAAGGATGATCTATGCATCTACAGGACAAAGTGAAGCATAAGGGGATTTGAGGGAAGCAGGGTCTTGAGGAGGGGAGAGGTGAACACATTTTGTAGGCTTCCCACTGGTGTCCAGCATGATCTGAAGAAATGTATGTGTTCCTTAAGTGCAATGCAGGCAAAATTTGAGCATAGATCTTGGGCAGCTTTTTCTGGGGCACCCTCTTCTTATAAGTCTTTAAGCAAAAGAAGGTGGCCTTTTGGTGGGTTTCAGTTGAGACTCTTTAGAGTCAGGGAATAACCCATCCTAAGCCAGAGAGTATCCTCAGGACAAAATATCAACTCATGGAGCCCGAGACAGGGGAAACAGGCCTTATGAGGACTGGCTGGGGGCTAGTCTTTCCTTCAGGCCCTGTCTCCACTCTTTTCTCTGTGTTCCCAGAAGTGTTTGCTATAAAATTTCAGAAGGGGACCAGGAAAGTCAATAGAGAAAGAGGGTGAATATTGGGGTTATAAATGTGACTTTTAAAAAAAAGTATCCCACTCAGAAACATACTGAAACTTTGTGGTAAGAAGGAAGTTGGGGCACCTGGAAAATTCTATTTTTCACTTGATGAACTCTTTGCTCCAAAAATAAAGCCCATAAACTTGTTCAACAGCTGAAATTTTCCCTCTGAAGAGAATACCTCGTCTGGCAGTTGACTTAAGCAGTTATTTGCAGCCTATAATTTTCACAAAAACAGTAGGGTGTGCCTGGCGGGAGATGTTTTCTACAATCCCATGGAAAGAAAACAATGAGAAAACTTTGGAACAAAGGAAGCTCTGATCCCATCAGAAAATCATCAACAATTTAGGGTCAAGGCCAACAAAGAGTGGAAAGTATTCTAGCAACCTGTGAAAGAGTGAGAGCATTGTGCCTCAGGGGAATAATGAAGAACGAGGTCTGCAGGGTCTCTGGGTATGAGGAGGTGGGAAGTGGGTGCTAGAGGCAGGGGGCAGTGAGGAGGTGGCTGCAAAAGCCCTAGTGAGTGAACACAAAGGCTCACAGAGGTGGCAGTAGTGGAGGTAGCAAAGAGGGATCCAAGTGAAAATGTTCATAGGGAGAACCAACAGGACTTGGCAATAGATAAACAGGAAAGAACAAGGGTCCAGAGACAAAGGCAACCTTGGGATATCTGCCCCAGGTAACTGAAGAATGCAGTCCAGCCAACAAGGAGAGGGGAAAATTCAGCAGATTCTAATGTGCTGAGAAGTTTTGTGAGGTCAGTGGCAATTTGAAAATAGGCCTCAGTTTTTCATGCTAAAGCAGGTCCTGTATGTTCCTAGTTCCACAGAGGAGGGAAAAAAGATGAAATAAATGAAAGTTTACTGGGAAAGGTAGGGACTCTGTTTTTGGGGAGCACTGTCTTTCTAATAAGAGCTCTGGTAGCTCTTGACAAGGCTCCTCACCAGAAGGTTGGTGATTTGAACCCACCAGTTGCTCCACTGGAGAAAGATGAGACAGGCTGCTTCCATAAAGATTTACAGCCTTGGAAACCCTATGGGTGTTGCTACAAGTCAGAATCGACTTGATGGCAGTGGGTTTTTTGTTTTGTTTTGTTTTGTTTTTGGAGGGGGTTATCTTTCTAGTGGGCCTTAGCACTGAAGCTTCCTTTGTCCCAAATAGCAGGAAAATAGCATATATCACATGGCACCATGAACTTGATGAGTTCACATCTACATATAAGGCCAAAAGTAACCCGTGAAGCAGATCCTGGAGAGGTTTGCAGCTCTTCTCTACCACCTGGGCACACTAAGTCAACTCATATAGAGCTGAACAGGGCTTGGGCCATGCCTCATCCCTCCTGCTCTCCCCAGGCCACCTTACCTCCCCTGGGAGTGAAAAGTAGGGGAGCAGACATAACAAAGAAAAGACCTAGGCTCTTTATTCTAAAGTAGCTGCCCTGCTTGGTGAGAAACGGTTTGCTGTTGTTGTTTGCCCTAGAGTCGGACTGACTCATAGTGACCCCTCCTTGGGTTTCCAAGGCCATATCACAACGGAAGTAGATTACCCAACCTTCCTTCCGAGGTGAGAAACAGTAATTGTATTCAAATGAACAGCTTTTGGCAATGGACACATACAGCTGTCTATGGGAAATGCACGTGGAAATCCATCAGCAATGAAGAAGATGTGTCCTGCTTCTGTTTGGGGTTCATATGTGAATCCACTGCTTGTTTACTCTGTCCAGGTCTCCTGACTGTCACAGGTATGTCTAAAAACAATGGAAGTAACATGGGAGTTCTTCTTAAATCTCAGTTTAGCTCTGTCATATAACTGACCATTGAATAGTTTAGTGGTTCCCAGGCTTCTCAAACTGGATTTTGATTATATTTGTATTAGATAGGATGACTAATGCTAGCTGCTGTAACAGAAACATCCTGAATACCAATAGCTTAACACACAAAAAAAAAAGTTTATTTCTCACTAATAGAAAGTCCAAGATGGATGTGCCTGGACAGGTAGCTCTTCTGCATGGTTTTCCACAAGTGGGAACTGGGATATTCAGGCTCCTTCCATTCTGTGGCCCCGCCATCTTTGAGCCTTTCGTATATAATGAACAGGTCTTTAAGTGGCATTTAACCTTTGAACTTATATTTTAAATCAAAACATTTCAAATATATCTTCACTATTGGTAAGCATTCATCCAGCTTCTTGCACATGATGGGTTAACAGAAAATAACTTAAGATTTCTTTACGCAGAAAAGATTGCTTTGAGAGGGAAATGAAACTTAAGCTTGCCGTTATGAAACTGTATACTTCTCAGCTATGTGAGAAAAACTAGATTCTCAGTGAGCTTCTAAACTTTTAGGGGTAGATTCAGAAAAGCCATTTGGGTGGCATCTTCTCAGGAATGGGTTAACTTTATAGCACTCATTCACTGAAGGTCTCTTCGCTTCCAGGCACTATTTTAGGCATATGACATATATTGCATTTAATTCTTACAACAGTCTGCAGTGTAGCCCCACTTTATAGAGGAGCAAACTGAGCACTAGAGAGGTTGCATGACTTGTCCAAGGCCACACCACTGTTAAGTAGCAGCCCTGGAACTACACCCCAGACAGTCTGGCTCCAGACCCATGCTCATTTCATGACATAACCCTGCCTTTCTTGGTGATCAAAACAAAACATAACAAAACCAGAACCAGCAAAGGAGACAGCAGTGGCTTAAAAGCGTTACACCCTTTCATGCGGTCCATGGCAAATGGTAAATATTAGCTTGTTGGAGCCATCTCTGCCCTTTGATATTCATTTCTGCTCTGAGTTACCAATGACAGTAATTTGAGGCTACAATTCCCATTTCCTGCATCAGTTACAAGTGCACACAGGCAACAAAACTGTGCAAAAACAGCTGCCCTTTGTAGCAGGAGGTAGCAATTACATCAGACTGTCTGCTTACAGCCCTTTGCATGTAGCAGCTCCAGCTGAGGTAGTGGCAACACACCCAGAGGCTCGCAGTGAAGAGGGACTTAGTCATGCACTGGGGCCAAACTATACGGCCAGTTGTGTGCTTCTCTCCCAACTCTGTTCAGTATCGCCATGTCGTAAGCTTGAAATTAGCTGCGGGGGGAGTATTTACACAACAGGAATTGAAAAATGCTGCTAATTAGGGATTTTTTACCCAGAGATTCAGTTGTTAATGTCCTTGGGAAATGAGTGTGGTGCGTGTGTGGGGAGGCTGATGTGCAGCTGAGGAATCATGGGAAATAGTAATAATATAGCAGCCAAATGAACTAAGCATTTACAATTTGCTTGACACTGTGCCAAGCTCTTACATATATATATATATATATATATATATATATATATATATATATATATATACATATATAGATATAGATATAGATATAGATATAGATATATTGAGAGCTCTGCTAGTGCAATGGTTAAGTGCTTGTCTATTAACTGAAAGGTTGGCATTTCAAACCCATCAGCTGTTCAGTGGGAGAAATGACCCAGAAGACCCAGTGAATTGTTCCCATAAAGAATTCAACTTAGGAAACCCTATGGGGCATTTCTACTCTTTCATATAGGGACACTAATGAGTCAAAATTAACTGGATAGCATAGAACAACAGAATATATACATGTAAGAGAACTTATATATGTCTTTTACAATCTATAGAAACCTTATTATGTAGATATAATTATCATCTCCATTTATAATTGAGAAAAGTAAAATTCAGAAAGGTTAAGTCACACAGCCAAGATTCAGGATTTCTAGCTCCAAGAACTCTATCCTTTAACTACTACACTGTAGTTCTCAGCATAGCACTGCACTGCCTCCTGGAATATGGTTTAGGGCCTCCTTCTTCGAAAGCACTTGTTAAAATATGTATTCCAGGGTCTTGAACCTTCTGTACTGAGCAGAATCTTTGAGGTGAGGCCCAATTCTTTGGATTTTTATCAAGCTCTCTGACCTATTCTTGCGCTCACAAAAGGTTGCAAACCAGAGCCTGCAGCTCAAGAACTGGCCTCTAGCCCAGGGTCTTCCCTTGTTATATCAAAATGTAGGTGGGAAACCTGCCAGAGAATTGGTGTAGGACTTGGGTGGGGTTCGAGGAGTTGGCCTGGGAGCCCAGGACTGGGGAGTCCAGACTCTGATCCTCAGCTGCTCCCTCAGAAGCAGATATGTTCTCAGGCTCAGTAGACCCAGTAGATAGTAGGGCAAAGGCAATCGACACCTGATGTGGGCCCAGGGGTTGGGGAACCTAAGAAGATGTCAGGAAACTTTTTTTATTGGCATGAGAAGAGCGGTTGTTTGAGATTTTACTACCAAATTCAGTATGTGGAGCAATATCTGCTTTGTATTATTTTCTTCTCAAAATGGAGTTTTCCATGTTTAAGTAATAAAATCACTTTGGCAGGAGTGTCATGAAGCGTAAAAGAAAACACTAACCAATGAAATGACATTTTACCAATCCATAGCAAATGTCTTATGCTAGATGGAAAGGGAAGGGGGGCTATGTACAGCTATTATGGAGTCAGCTCTGTTCTCAGAAGCAGTGCCTACCCCACTATTTGTCCCCTCCCCACCACACTAGGAATCACTGCTGGCTGGTTTGTTCTTATATTCTCTCTTTGAATTAGGTTTTCCCACCAGAAGTCATTAAGAATGATTTTGGAGACATTTGGGCATCTCCCCAACCAGCTTAGCTCAGGTCTGGAATGACTCACAGCCAGCATCCCTTCCATTCCCCTTACTCAATGTCCCTTGAGATACCAACCTGGAAAGAACTATTAGCAACATTACAGGCTCTAAACCTGGAAGCAGTTTAGAATAAATGAAAACTCCTAGGTTCACTGAAGAACCAGGTGAAGAGAGATGCTGAGTGCTGAGAAGGGAAAATCTGAGGGATGAACCACTGAGGAAAGGCAGAGGCTGGTGATGGGAGGGAAAGAAAGTGGGAGAGTGAGGCAATGGGGCATGAGAGATGATGCTGAGAGGTTGCCAGGAGCCAGCCCCCACTAAAAGTAAAACAATACACAACAAAAAACCTGTTGACATCAAGTCAATTCCAACTCATGGTGACCATGAGTGTCAGAATAGAGCTGTGCCCCACTGGGTTTTCAATGGCAGATTTTCCAGAAGTGGATCCCCAAGCCTCTCTTCTAAGGCAGCTCTGGGTGGACTTGAACTCCCAAGCTTTTGATTAGCAGCTGAGCACTTAACCATTTGCACCACCTCAGACCTCTCTGCCAGCCTTCATGGGCCCTCCTTTTTGGACTGCAGACCTGGTTGTTCAGATGAAGTCAGGCCCTGGGGCCTCTCAAATAGCCCATGGACTGTGGATTCAGGGTCTCCAAATACAGGGCTAGACCCCACCAGAGAAGACTAAAGGATCCTGGACCCTCCTTGGCTGGACTTCCCACATAACCTTCACCCTACAGCTCCACAGGCACACTGGGCCCCTGCCTCCAATCCTGGTAGAGGATCCCATCCCAGAACCCATTCACTGTACAAAACCCCCAACATCACCCATATTCTCCACTATCTTTGTGCTTTTGTCTACCTGATCTACATATTCAAAATGTACCTATTCTTAGAACCCATCACAAATCTTAGTTCTCCCATGAAGCCTTTCCAGATCACTGAAACTAGAAGGGGACCACTGTCCTTACCCACCATGCCCCAGAGTGTACCTCAGCTCTTTTGTGACACTGTCATGATCTGCCTTCTCACCCAGATCTGGATAGGGGGAGGACACATGTCCACACACCAGTGACTTGAGGGAAGGGATGGTCCCCTTACATGTCTCATCCTCCTCTGGACTTCTCCTATTTCAAATCCATCTTGGGCAGAACTTTCCCGATGTCCAGGCAATTTTAATTGTCCTTTCTCCAGTGCTCCCACGACATTTGCACTGGTCTTACGTCATTGGGGTTGTCTGTGCACTTGTCCATCTCTTTACAAATAGAGTCATCTCAAAGACTAGCAATATACTGATAATTACAAATACATATTGAGTATTCATTAAGTACTGGGCTCTGTCTGTGCTCAGTGCAACTTATGATTCTATCACTCCTTTGGGGTAATGTCCTTAACCCAGTTTATGGACAGAGAAACTGAGGTCAGAATTTACATGCACGAGTTGCCCAACCACAGACTAATGAGTAGTAGAGCCAGGATTTGAGTCAAAGTTCATCTGAGTACCAAGATCCTGCCCCTCACTATATTGCAACCTCCAACCCCACTGCATGAAGACAAGGTCTGAATCACCTTTGTACTCCCAGTGTCTGGCCAAAGGCACCAGGAACCCAAAAGGCTCAGGACACACTGTCTCCCTCCTGGCTGTTCAGCCCAGAACTAGTTCCAGCCCACAGAAAAGCCATATTTACCCAGGTGCCAGGTGTAACAAACAGGGAGGGAAAGTCTGGCTTCAGAGACTGGGCACCTTCTCACAGACAGGAAGCTGTCTTTGAAAAGAAAGGGCTGGTCTGATGACCGGATGGACAGAGAAGAAGAAACAGCCAAGTTCAAAGAAAGCAGTTGCAGGGTTAGAGACTCTCAAGAACAAAGGCTGGAGCAGCTGCCTCACCCACCATCCATGTTTCAGCTGGGCCAGCTCTCGCTGGTGCAGCTGGGGTATGCAGCTCTGCCATGGAGACCAGCCATCTATCAGGGGTTGCCACAGCCCCAGCCAGATACCCTGGGGAAGCCTAGCTCTATCTACTCAGTTATGAAGGCAGTCCTCACACTGCAGGCAAACTTTCTTCTAAGTAAATGGGCTCAGAGAGGCCAAGTAACTTGCTCAATTTCACACAGTTTATAAAAGTCAGAGCCTAGATGCCAACTGTCTGGATGATCCCAGCCAACTCTATATATAAGCAGTTTTGTCTTGTTACCTGTTCTTCCAAGCAAGGTTGCTCATGAAGGTAGGCACTAAATAATGTTAGTGCCTAGCCTGGCACTCTATTACTGTCATTGTTGTCATCATCATCATCAAACCTTTATGTCATTGAGTCAATTGTGACTCATGGTGACCCCATGTGTGTCAGAGTAGAACTGGGCTCCATAGGGTTTTCAGTGGCTGATTTTTCAGAAGTAGTTCGCCAGCCCTTTCTTCCAAGGTGCCTCAGAGTGGACGCAAATCAACCTTTTGGTTAGCAGCAATACTTACTTTGTGCTAATTGCCTTGCATATATTGTCTCATTGACATCTCACTATGCTGTCATGATGTGTTAATATCCTCATATTATGGATGAAGAAATCAAAGCTCTGAGAAGCTGAGAACACTCTGAAAGCCCTGGACCATTAGGTACAGAGCCAGACTTCCCACTTTATCGCTAGCAGCAGCGATGTTGGGACTGCCAGTTGCTTGGCTGGATCCTGAGCTGGAGACATTGCAAGGGCTAGTGTGTTCAGAGTAGGATCTCTAAAATGCAGGCCCCAAACTGGATGCTGGGGCTCTGAATCAGGGGGTCCAGGACCCTGAGCACAGGGCTGCAGGAAGGACAGTGATCATGTCAACAGGAAGACTTTTCAGAGGCTGGCCAGGATGAGTCAGGGCTCAGGAGACACTGGCCAGTCCCTCCCAGTCCCAGGTCACCTTCACTCAGCCAAGAGTGTTCCTGGCAGCCCCCTCACCCCCACCCCTCTTTAGCCATCTCAGCTATGCCTTCCTACTTCAGAGGCACACTCAGAAGTCCTCCCACCCCCAAAACCCCAAAAGCAGTCAGACACTGCTAGGTTTGTGTCGCTAACCCAGACCACCCACTGCAGCCTGGCTGACAGCAGGGAATAGTCTGGATATTTGGAAGCAGCCAGAAAAGTCAGTTAAGAGTATAAATTTTGCAGCCTGCCAGTACTAGGCCTGAATCCTGGCTCTGCCAGTTCTTAGCTGCGTGATGTTGGGCAAGTTATTTAACCGCTCTGTCCTTCAGTTTCCTTAACAACAAATTGAGCATAATAATAATAATACCTATCTCAAAGAATTAATCAACTGAAAATGAGATAATGTATGTAAAGCTCTTAACATATACCTGGAACATTGTAAATACTTTAAAATGCTTTAGAAACAAACCAATAGATTGAAAAAAAAAAAAAAAAGTAAATAAACTAGCTAATTTTGATCCAATCTGATCCTGATATGTGTCCATTTAAGAAACTAGTCAAATAACACTGGCCTGGAGTCAGAAGTTCTGAGTCTGTGAATTTAACCAAATGACCACACATCTCCCGGCCTCAGTTTTCTCTTCTTTAAAATGGGCATGTTACCACCATCCTACTTGCTATTTGACAAAAGGATCCAAGTTGCTGGTATGTGAGGAAGATGTCTCAAAAGCTCAATGCCTGGAGGAAGATGAGTTACAAGCTGCCTTGTCCTCCAGATAGCTAACACAGATTCTGCCTGCTCAAGAAAGACAGGCCTGGGCTTGGGGGCACCTGGCATAACTGAAAAGCTGAGCTCATTAAGAAAAAAGCCTCAGTCTTAATCTGATTTTCTACAAATATGTGCATTCAGAGAGTTTGTTCCATAACCAAGACCAAAACCAAATCAAACTCACTGCCATCGAGTCAATTCTGACTCATAATGACCCCCATTGGTTCTCCAAGGCTGTAAATTTTCACAGAAGAAGACTGCTTCATCATTCTTCCACGAAGCGGCTAGTACATTCAAACCACCAACCTTTTAGTTAGCAGCCAAATGCCTTAACCATTGCATCACTAGAGCTCTTTAGTTTTTCCTACAGTGACACCCCAAAGCAAAAAGAGCTCTGACCAGTGCTTAGCATCTACCAGCTCCTTTCCTCCCCTGAGCTTCCCTAGCTCAAAACAGCATGCGAACCCATCATGAAATCTTTGTCATCTTTGTTACATCAAGCCAGGTTCAAAATGAGATGTGACAGGTGGAACACTAGCTGAACAGTGCAAAGTGACACAGATATTTGGTGCAGTTCAGGCTCGAAATCTTTGCAAGAGCATGGGGCTGCTATCAACCCCAAGCACTGAGTATGACATTGTTTAAAGATAACTGGAAGGTGCTTGCTTGTGATTCTACCAACATTTTCCCCAGATCCTGGGGGCTGGCATCCCAGAGAAAAGATGTTCATGGGCATAGTTGTGGGGTTTGGGGAGCCACCAAGAGGTGAGAGCAGAAAATTCTCTCATAAACTATGTTCTGGGTGCCCTCTAGAGCCAGATATTGTGTTGGAAGCTGGGGACACAGAGGTGAACATGCTCATCCTGGCCTCAAGGAGCCCATGATCTGGCAGAGGCAGCCACTGAGCAAGTCATGGTGGAGTGCTAGTGCCTCAAAAGTGAATGGCCAGATATTGAGACCAGGTGACCCTCTGAAACTATTACTCTGAGGAAATTTTTAAACCTTAAACTGAAACTTTCCCTGAAGTCATCTTTGAACCAAATAATAGTTTAAACCAAAACCAAAACCAAACTCACTGCCATTGAGTCGAATCCAACCTATAGTGACCCCTCCTTGAGTTTCCAAGGCAATATCACTACAGAAGTAGATTGCCCAGTCTTCCTTCTGAGGAGTGGCTGGTGGGTTCGAACCGCTAGCCTCCTGGTTAGCAGTCAAATGCCTTAGGCACTACGCCAATTAAAAAAGAATATCTGCGTTAAGAGCTATACTCCTTTAAAGAATTATTTGTATGTGATCAAATTGAGAACAGCAACTCATAAGGATAGATGAGAAGCTTAGGGGGGCAATGAATTTGTGTTAAAGGTGGTGAAATTGTTTGGAAAAGGTTGTCAAGAAAGGTAGCACAACTTGAAGAATGTAATCAATGTCACTGAATTGTAAAAATTGCAGTGGTGTGGTGTATTTTCTTGTGTATATTTTCAGCAAAAAAGAAAGAAAAAGAAGATGGCCAGGGTGGTGGGAGAAAGTCAAACAGGGCATATGGTAGACTGGGGAGTCAGGAAGGGCTTCCAGAGGGAACTGATATTTCTGTAGAGAAGTTTTCCAAGCAGAGATGGGTGATGGAGACAACAGCAAGTCATAGGCTGCCAGATGCATGACCTGACTCTGGTTTAAAACTGCACATCCTGTTAGAAAGGCATGGGGTGGGGAGGGGTGAAACAGCTCCTTGCAGGTGAATGAGTGTGTGGCCTATGCCCCCCTCAACCTTGGTATCTGCATCCTCAGAGGGAAACAGAGGAAATACTGTTTCATCCCATTTGTCTGGAAACAAAAGGGATGTCTTCCCGAACCACCTGGTGTGGTGGTCTCTGAGACACTCTTGGCTCTGAAAGAGAGGCAGGCTGAGGCATCTCTGAGTCCAATTGAAGATTTCAGGTTTGCCTTTGGGGAAATTCCTTTGCCAAAGCTAATGCCTGGTTCCCACCAAGCTTCTCAGGATTTCAGACTCCTTGTCTTTCACACTTTAGATGGAAGAACAGAAACCTGTGCATCTGTCTCTGCTATTTTTGCCTGTGGGTCCCTGTCTGATATTAAATTTATCATCTACTTCACTGAATGGCATTTTCATAGCCATTTCTATAATAATTAAATGTCTTGAAGTCTCTTTTTTTCTGCCGGTGCTGATAAAGGTGGCAGGGGGCTGTCAGAAGTGATGAATGAGCTCAGGTAGGTTCAATTAAGAAGGTGTTTTTCTAAGGAGGGCTTCTGTGTAGCTCTGTTCACATACCTGCCTTAGCCACAAAGGATGCCTGCTTGACATGTAACAGCACTTCCAAAGTTTCCTTGGAGCCCCAGATCTATACCACATTGATGTTTGTTTGGATGCTGGCTAGTTAATTTTGAGTCATAGCGACCCATGTGACAGAGTAGAACTTTCCCATAGGGTTTCCTAAGCTGTAATCTTTATAGAACCAGATCACCAGGTCTTTCTCAGCAGAGCCACTGGGTGGGTTTAAATCACCATTCCTTTGATTAGCAGCTGAGTGTGCCACCGGGGGTGTTCTATGAGAAAGGGGTATGGGACATACTTAATTTAAAAATATTCAACAGTAAATGGTCATCAAGAGATGAATGGATAAACAAGATGTCGTACAATGGAATACAGTTTTATTGTTTGTTTGTTTGTTTTTTAGATTTTGATTTAGGTGAAAGTTTGCAGAGCAAATTCACTTTCCATTCAACAGTACGCATTTTGTTTTGTGACGTTGACTGCAATCCCCACAATGTAACAGCTCTCTTCCCACTTCCACCCTGTGGTTACTTTTTCCCTGTGTCCTTCTTTTTGCGTTCCTGCCTTCTGAGCTATCTCCCTGTGCAAATGCTGCCCTTCTGCTCTCCTATGGTTGACAACTCTTCTATGGCATGTACCTACCTGGTGTCATCGTTCACCTTGCAGGCCTGCCCATTGTTTGGCTGGAAGTTAAACCCCAGGAGTATATTCAACTCTAGGCCAGAAAGGTGACTAGGGACCATAGTCTTGGGATTCCATCATTCTCTATTAGAGCAGTAAGCGTGGTGTTATTGATGTTTTTGAGTTTTGTTCCACAGTTTTCTCCCACCCCACCCAAGATCTCCAATTCTGATTTCTTTCTGAGTGGTTGGCAGAGATAACTGGGCACCATCTAGTTCTTCTGGTCTCAGGATCATGTAGGCTGAGGTTCCTATGGTCCACTAGTCCACTGGACTAATGTTTTCCATGTGTCCTTGATTTTCTTCACTTTTCTTTGATCCAGACAAGGAGAGACCAATTGTTCCATCTTAAGTGACCATTCACAAGCTTTTAAGACACCAGTCACTGCTCACAAAAGTTAAGACATAGAACAACGTTTTTGTGTGTTACATTATGTCAATTGAGTTTGATGTTCCCTGCAACCACAGTCATGAGCTTGCTGCCCAAGCAACTGACTCCCTCAAGGTGTTTGGCTGTGGATAAGAAGTTATCATAACTTTGCCCCCATTAGCTCTATTATATATATGGACTTTCTTATAGCACGTACAAATATGTATGGAATACTACTCCTTCAAGAGAAGGGAAGTCCTGGCACTTCTACCACATGGATGAATCTTAAAAACATTATGCTGAGTGAAGTATGTCAGCCACAAAAGACAAATATTATATGTTTCCATTTATATAAAATATCTAGATCAGGTAAATGTAATGAGACAGAAATTTATTAGTGGTTACCATGGTAGGAGGAAGTGATGGAGAGGGTAGTCATTATTTGAGGGTTACTGAGCTTCTGTTAAGAGTGATAGAAAAATTTAGAAAGAAGCAAATGGTGGTTGCAACAACAAGATGGACATGATTAATGCCACTGAATTGTACAAGTAAAAATGTTGAAATGACTAATGTTTTGTTACATATGTATTTACCACATTAAAAAAAAAAGATGATAGAAAAATGTTTTTTAATGTTCAATGGGTTTCCTTGCTTTGGGACTGCACAAAGCCTTTTGTATGCAGATGCACATTGACAGTCTCCAGTAGGGGATTACAGCACCCAGCATGGCCCAGACCTTACCCACTGTAAGAATAAGACAGATGGGAGAGAAGAAACAAAAAGCCAGAGGCAGTGTACATAGTGTCTCAGTGCACTGACTTATTAACCAGATAGAGACTCAAATCCCAATTTCTATGATTGCTGACTGTGATTTGGAACAAGTTAAGAAATATCTCCAGTCTTATTTTTCTTGTTCGTAAGTAAAAGTCCAAATATCTGCCTCGTAGAATTGTGAGGATTAAAGAGATAAATATACAAAGCACTGAGCCCAGCTTCTGGCACGCAATAGGGCTTTAAGCACGAGAGTGACATGGTCAGATTAGGTTTTTGGAAGAAAATAATCACTCTAGTTTCTGTGTAGAAGGGTAGATTTGCAGGGGCAAGACTTCTATTGTCTTAATCTTGCTGGGCCCCATATTGGGTACATATGAGGAAACACCCCACGAAGCCTATTGGGTCTTGATAAAAAGTGTGTGTAAGGAATGCCCAGATTTGAGCCATGTGAGGTTCTGCTCAGGGAACACGGAATGTAGACTGTCTGTCCATTTGCCTGGCTTGTGACTGGTGTCTTAAAAGCTTGCTCAGACACAACCACAGGATGTGGATCATCTCCCAAAGTTTTGGAACCTATTTCCTTCTTTAAAAGTGGGAGTGATAGCCCTTTACTATGTTTCTTATAAGATCACATCAGGGCTGAATAAAAGAGTGTACAAATTACAATTAGCTTTGTAATATGTAATTCAGTGTTCCAGATGTGTGTATGGGGCAGTTATGTCCCTCAAAATACTACTCTGTACACATCACCAAGGCTCCCTCTCAGGCTATCTGACTGACTTTGGTACCAAGGTGGGTGAGGAAAGAATGCTAGGCATTTATTGGGGCGGGGGGGAATCATCTAAGATGTTAAGGTGCTGGGAAGCAACAGAACCTCAGTGTGTGACCACACAGATGACACTATCCTCAACCGTATCACCAAGGCCTTTGATTCCCAGTGACCAGAGATGGTGCCGGGGAGAACAGGGGCAGGGACAGCCTGGACTGACTGGATCAGGGCAGGCCAGCAAAGAATCTAGTCACTGGGTCTTGACTAGGGGTCCAAAGACCCAAACTATGAAGGGTGCAGGCACAACTCTGCCCGCTACTGCTGAGGCTGGGGCCTGGGAACATGCTGGGAATAAAGATGGCTGAAAGTCCCAAGGTGATTCTGTGCAGACAACAGTAGAAGTAACCCATCATCAGATCTAAAGGCAGGACAGGCCCCAGCAGAGCTGCCTCCTAGTCCCAAAGCATGAAATCCTGCTCCCCAAGGTCCCAGACCCTCTGTGATTTATGGGGGCCTACAGTGCTTCACCTGCACCAAACCTGTTTTCAGAATCTGGAAGAAGTGGCAGACCTGGCCTGCGGGCCTCGGAGCACATGCACAAACAGTGTTGACGTGCTACTGCTGGCAGGAGAGTGTCCCTAGAGCCCCAGAGACAGGACAGTTCCTGCAGAGGCCCAGGTGTGCACCAGAGCCCAGGGGGACACCAGAACCCTCTCTCACTCTCCAGTGTGGCTGTGTTTTGACCTGCTTCTGGAACCAGGCCCTGTGAAGAAAGAAGGGTGCCCTGTGCCATCGAGGAAAATATTTCTAACCAGGGCCCCTTGCAAATGCAATGGAAAATAGCATCTAAGTCTGGGCACAGAGACTGTCAGGGAGAGCACAAGGGAGCAGTAAAGAGGCCAGTGGCATCTCTTACCACCCTCTCCAGACTGTGAGCTCCCTGAGGGCAGTGCCCTCCTTGTTCTCTACTGCTTCCTCAGCACCTAGCACAGTGTTTGATGTTTAGTAAACAAACTTTAATCGATATTTAGCAATAACCGGAATTGACATTTTCAGTCCAATACAATTTTATACATGCTTGCAACATAATGTATTAAATGTTGATGAGGATTCAGAGATAACACAACGAGAATCAGTGAGACAATTAGAGTGTATAAAGAAGTGCTGAGCCATGGTGTTCAGGTTCTATCTTTACCTGATTGACTCTGCAATCCCTCATTGGTGAAAACAGGGGTCAAGAGGGCTCTTACCCTATTGGGTGGTTATGAGCACTGCCAAGACCATTGGTATAAAATGTCAATCATGGTGCTGCATAAAGTAACTTTTCAACAAATGCTGGGTACTGATATTATTTTTAAATAGAGATATAAAATGTATAAAAATATAAAATTTTATATAAAATGCACAGATCCTAGATGTGGTGTTTGGTGAATTTTGCCTGTGTAACCATCATCCAACATAAGATATAAATATTAAATAATTCTAATCATCCTGGACAGCACTTTTATGCCCCTTTCCCAGTCAATCTCTACCTCTCTGCCTCCAGAGGGAACCATCTTCTGATTTCCATCACCATAGATGAGTGTTGTCCATCCTGTTGTATTTGTTGTTAAGGGCCGTCCAGTCAATTTCTACTCATGTAATGCCTTGTGACAGAGTAGAACTGTCCCATAGAGTTTTCTAAGCTATAATCTTTTTGAGAGCAGATTGTCAGCTTTTTCTCCCATGTAGCAGCTGGGTGGCATCAAACCACCAGCTTTTCAGTTAGCAGCTAAGTGCTGAACCTTTTCATCAAGATTCCTTGTTGCCCATCCAAGAACTCCATATAAATGGAATCATATAGGATGTTGTGATAGTTGGAGCTGTGTGTCAACTTGCCTGGACCCCAGTTCTGTGTGGTTGTTCCCATGATGGGATCAGATGACTGTGTTCTGAGTGGCCAGTCTGCCCAAGGGGAGTTTC
>NW_006921699.1:8170636-8192178 GCF_000298275.1 Orycteropus afer afer | reverse complement strand
TCAGTAGTTTCTTCTTTTTTATTGCTATGCAGTATACCATTGTATAACTGTATTGTATTCTATTTATCTGTTCTCTTATTGATGAACAACTGAGTTGTTCCTATTTTAGGGCTATTACAAATAAGTCTACTTTAAACATTCTTATGCAAATCTCTGTGTGGATATATATTTGTATTTCTTCTGGATTCATACCTGGGAATGGAATTGCTGGGTCATAGAGTGGGTATATATTTAATGTTTTCAGAAACTGTCAAACTGTTTTCCAAAATGGCCCTGCCATTTTATGTTCCCATCACTAACATATGAGAGTTCTAGTTGTTCCACATCCTCACCAGCACTTGGTGTTGTCGGTCATTTTTATTTTAGCCATTCTATTGGATGTGAAAAAATATTTCACTGAGGTTTTAAATTGCATTTATCTGCTGACTAATGATGTTGAGCCTCATTTCATGGGCTTATTGGCCATTTGTATATCTACTTTTGTGAAGTCTTTGTCCAAGTCTTTTGCCCGTTTTTTATTTTATATATTCATTATATATTCTGGATATAATGCCTTTGTCAGATCCATGTGTTTCAAATATTTCCCTATCTTTGGCTTATTTACTCATTTTCTTAATGACATCTTTTGATGAGTAGAAACTTTTCCTTCTGGTGACATCCAATTCATTATTCTTCCCTTGTGTGGTTAGTTGCCTTTTGTATCTGTCTAAGAAATTTTTGTTTATCCAAAAGTTGTAAAGATATTCTCCTATACTTTCTTCCAGAAGATTTATGATCTAGGTTCTACATTTAGGTTTATGATTAATCTCAAATTATTTTTTTAAATTATAGTAGTGGATCAATGCCATAAATGCTAAGGAAATACCCAAGCTCTTTAGACTCGGGCCAAAGAGATAACATCAGTTCTGTGAAAGGTCTTTTGTTAGACTCATGGCTTTGACCCATCCACGGAGTCACCACCGACTGACTTCTGGCTACAAATGGCTGGTTTAAGAACTACCAGCCACCAAAGAAAAAAGTGACTTTCTCATGTCCAGCCAGGAAGCATGAGTTTCTAGTTACTAACTTAGATAACCATGGCCTGACTTTACAGTGATCCACAGCAGATCCCATTGTAAGGGCCATAGGACAGCAACCAGGAGATGACACTGAGGATGCCAGAAGAGTCCTGTCCTCTTGAGGCCTAGTTGGTTGTTAGAAGCCTCCCTGAACTGATAACTTGGAATGATACCATGGTTAAGGCAGCTACTTCTGGCTGGATGCAAACAGTTCTAAAAGTGGCAAGGCCTGTGTGCAGGAAACTGTTCGCCGAGCCCCCATTGTGGTCCATGATAGGATGGACTGGTAGCAGCATGTCCATGGGGCATAGTGCTGTGAGAGACTATGTCAGAGGCAGTGGGAAGATTTGGGAGGATGGGCTTCTCATGAAACAAGGAGAGGCCCTTGAAAGTCCTGATCATCAGGAACAAATGCCTTCAGACCACCCTTTATGAGCCTGCACCTGGAAGCTCTTCTACCAGCTGGGGGCCTGTGAGATGTGTTTTTAACACTCTGGGACACTTTGGGGATGGCCCGCTCTCAGGTCTTAGAGGAAGGCGGCTGGGGGTATTCTGTCTCTCCTGGTAGCTGCCTGTAGCCCAAGTGCCCTGCTGGCTCTCCAGGCACACCTGTCCTGCATCTCATCTACCCTCCAATTATGTCAGACCTGGCTCTCTTGTCATAGTGCAGGTACATGTAAAAGAAGTGGCAGCTAGGCTCCTGGAGAAGCATGGCAAATTTTGATAGCAGTGTCTAGCCTATAGTCAAGGAGGTTTTCCAGTTGCCCACACTTCCACTGGACACTTCTGTCAAGAGGAAGGCATGGGCCAAGTTACACAGCCATTGAGTGGAGGGATGGGGATTTGAGGGTAAGCAGTCTGATTCCAGAACCACTGTGATATCCAGAGGGAATCAATGGACCAGGAGCTTATGTTTGTTCCTTAGTCTCTTGGGAAGCCTGGGACAGGGCAAGTACCTCAGAAAAACACACAGCCACCAGGGCTCTCTGACAGCCTTTGGCTGGAGAAACAGCTACTTCCTCTGTGAGGAGACCCAGAAAATCACTGCCCTCCAAGCCCTTCAAGTTTTGCCATTGGAGGACTGAGCTGAGCTGGCTTCTTGGAGAGGTCAGCCTTGGTACCACCTCCGTTCTGAGGAGATAGGCATTACCTGAGGTGACCTGCGATACTCTAAGTTAATCCAGAACTTGGAGCTTTTAAAAAGCAAAGTTCCTTCCCCCTGGATCTCTTCAGAGAAGTTTATTCCAGAATCATTTCCAACTGCAATAATTCTGGTTGTCAATTGTGTGTCTTTAATGAGCCTAGAAATTTTCATAATTATCCTTTTTTTTTCCAAAGCCATAATTGTAGGTTAGAGTATATTCTACAGACAAGAAATTTAAATAGAGCTTTATGCACGCTGAGGCATTCTGCTTTTTCTCATTAAAAAAAAAAAAAAAAATTAAAGAAGGCTTCAAATTATCCCTGTAACCTTTCTCTTCTCCTTGAGGTAAACACTCAACAATAGGATTCTTCTTCTAATAGTACAATACCTAGTCCTCAGGTGGTATATCCCAGCCCCAGTTCCTCTCTCTTATGCCATCTCCTGTTCCTTCTAATTCACACCCAGCTCCCCTATGGCTACAGTGGGCATAGTTACTCTCCCACACTGGCTCAGAACACTAGCAGGGAAATGTCAGCTATGAACTGAGACAAGATCCCCATCTTTCCTGTACAATGACTGGCAATAGGTTATAGCTAGCTGGAACTGTTTCCCAGAATGGAAGGTCCAATCTACCCCTTAAGCAGACCTGAAGACCTGCCATAGGGGGCCTGTGAGATGTGTTTTTAATACTCTGGGAAACTTTGGGGATGGCTGCAGCTGCAGCCCCAATAGATATTGGGCTAATAAAGCAGAAACCTCCCAAGTCAGTCTCCTCCAGTGTAAGACCTGGTTCTGGTGATAATAGAGGGGAGCTCTTAGGTGTAGTGCATAAGGCATGTGACTGCTAACCAGAAGGCTGGCGGTTCAAACCCATCAGCCACTCCTCGGAAGGAAGGTTAGGCAATCTACTTCTGTAGTGATACTGCCTCAGGAACCCAAGGAGAGGTCGCTATGAGTCGGATCCAACTCAACAGCAGTGAGACACTAATTTCATTACATGAATTTAAAGTGGAGTGCACGTGGAAGGGTCCATCAGGACAGGAGCATGATGAAACCATATTTTCATTCATTATTCATTGAGCATTATTGCCCTCCTGGAATTCACTGTCAGGACATCTCCCTCTTCATTCACATCTATTCTGTGCTGGAGGATAGAAGACAAGTAAGATTCAGATGTTTCTCTCTTGGAGATCCTGCACTTCCAACAGTACCACCAAGTGTAGCATCAAAATGTTCCTGGATGACTCATGTCCTCTTCTTGTCCTCAGCTGGAACAAGAGGGAGGGCTCTGTCTACCCCTCTTTGGTTTGTCCCCTGTGAGAGAAATCAATCTAGTCCTTCCTGGCCTTGCTGCTATATAATTCCCCTAATGCTGCCTGGCATTTCCAGGTTCTCCCACACTGAGCTGGTGCCAGCACTTTCCAAGCATGTGTTGCATTCCCCACTCTTCACAATTGCCCTTGGGCTTAAATGTTACCGCTCTACCCATTTCCAGATGATAAAACTGAAGCTCAGAGAAGTGGCCTTTCAGCAGGTCACAAGACTCTCCTCCACACCTCTTTCTTGGGTTTGTTCTGTGTCATGGCAGAGGTTCAGATTGCAGACTTGTGTCCTCTTGGGTGAAAATAGACTGTCTCCGTTGGGAAGGAGGAGAGATCTTGTTCTTGGTGAGCCTTCAGCAGTTCTTCTCTTATCAAATGAGTAAGAAAGACTAAGAGCCAGTTTTCCTCCCAGAGCTACTGGGAATTTGTTTACTTCTGAACTCAAGAGCCTTGAGTCCTGGGGAGAAGGTTGGGGCAGGAGCAAAAGACATGTGTACAGCATCAGAAGAAAGACTTTTGGGAGTCTCTGTCCTCTGGCTGGAGCCCAAGAGGAAACATAGCCACCTCCAACATAGGAGATGAGGGAAGGTACCAGCACAGCTACCCCAAGATGGGGGACCAGCCAGGGAGAGAGTTCTGTTGGTGGAAGCCAGCATAAAGCAGAAGCTGAAGGGAAGAGGTGACCCAGGACTGTGCATTCATTGTTTTGGCACTAGCTTCAGGAGGGTCAAGTCTGTGCCCAATACAACTCACCACCCCACTATGCCTAGGAACACACAGGGGAAAAAAGAACTTCTGCTCCTGGTAGACCTAGCAAAGATTCTTTCATTGTCAAATACTTATTGAGAACATCCTCTGTGCCAGCCACAAGGTCTCAGTCTCATAGATCTTACGTTTTCATAGGGAGAGACTGGTAACAAATAAGAAAAAGAGCAAATAAACAAGACAATTTCTGATAATGATGAGTGCTGCAAAGACAGAGCAGGGAGATATCATAGAGATGATTTTGTGGAAGAAAAGTTACTACTTTAGACTGGATGCTTAGGGAGGTCTTTCTGTGGAGGGGACCACTGAGTTGAAACATGAGTGGCAAGAAAGAGCCAGCCATGAGTCTGGGGGAAGAACATCTGAGGTACAGGAAACAACTAGTGCAAAAGTTCCAAAGCCTGAACAAGAGTAGTGCTTATGAAGAGCAGGAAGATGTGAGTGGAAAAGCTGAAGGGCTGTAAGGAGGAGAGTAGTAGGTGATGAGGCCAGGGCAGTTATCTTGCACATGGCTTTGCATATCATCTTGGCAGGGAGTTGAGATTTTACGTTAAGTGGCTTAGAAGAACTTTGATGAATTAAATTCTAAAATAATCATTCTGGTTGCCAGGTGGATAATGGATTTCCAGGCACAAAAGAAGAAGCAAAGAGATGGGAATGAATATTGTTCTTATGTTAATATCATTTGCAGGCATTTCCCAGAGCCATTTTATATCCCTACATATTTAAGTTCCTGGGTGGTGCAACTGGAGCACTGGTGGCACAGTGTTAAAGCATTCAGCTGCTAACCGAAAGGTCAGCAGTTCAAACCCACCAGCCTCTCCACAAGAGAAAGATGTGGCAGTCTGCTTCTGTAACGATTTATAGCCTTGGAAATGTGGGGCAGATCTACTCCATCCTACAGGATTACTATGAGTTGGAATCAACCAACGGTGGTGGGTTTGTTTTTTGTTTAATGTGCTCAGCTTGCTAACCAAAAGGTTGGAGGTTCAAGTCCAGCCAGAGGTGCCTCAGAAGAAAGGCCTGATGATTTATTTCTGAAAAAGAGCAGCCACTGAAAGCCCTGTGGAGCACAGTTCTACTGTGACACTTATGGGCTTGCCATGAGTTAGAATCCACTTGACAGCAACTGGTTGGTTTTTTTTGTTTTGTTTTAAATCTAGGTAGTATTCTCTTAACAGCAGCTGATTTCACCTTCATATACCTCAAAGTAAAGACTGTTTAAATTGTTTTAACCTCTGTGGCCCTCCCTCCATGGTGCCGGGGGCTGGGACTCTTGGCCTCTGGCAGCCTGTGTGGGCGGGACACATCTGTTTACTCAGTGGTTCAATAAAAATAGTTAATACAGCACATGAGGCCGCCCAGGAGACAGACCGCGTTTCATCCAGAAGCCAAGAGTCTTCTTTAAAGTCTCTCCCTGTCTTTCTGCAGACCTAACCCTCAATCTCTCCACTGTTGTGGCTGCTGGGCTTCCTGTGAGGCACTTTGTCCGGGAACAGTTCCCCCTGGGTGGCTGAGAAGGGTGGCCTTGAGCTCACCAGCCACACCTTCCTCACAGCCTTTCAAGTGTGTCTTTTAAACCCTTTTGGTGAGGAAATACTCCTTCCCATCGGCCTGGAAGCTGGCAGGACAAATGCATCGAGGAGGCTCATAACTTGTCTAGGAAATTGGGGAGGTGTGTCTCTCCACATGCGATCTACTCGCTGTGAGTTAGAGCAAGATGCCAGGAAAGGAGCAGGGCACTGTGGGACTCATTCAGGTTGTGGAGAGAGTTTCTCTCCTACAACCCTTCCTCTTTTCCTCTTCTCTCAAACCTTCCCCTTTCTCACAAGGCAGGTGCTCTGTTTCTCTGGGCCTCAATTACATTCAATTGCTAGTGGTTGCTTTGAGAAAGGTATTAACAGGACTTCAGAGAATGTCTTGGATGAGCAGGAAAGAGTGAAATGATAAGAGTAAGGATGTCTGCCATAAGCCTGAGAGAAGATTGTGGAGGCACATGTGCCATTTATTTGTCAACACTATCAAGGGCTCTGGTGGCACAGTGCCTAAGGCATTTGACTGCTAACCAGAAGGTTGGTGGTTCAAACCTACCAGCTGCTCCACAGGAGGAAGATGAGGCAATCTACTTCCGTAAAGATTTGCTGCCTCAGAAATCCAATGGGGGTCACTATGAGTTGGAATCAACTCGATAGCAGTGAATTTACTCTTGGTTTGGATCAAGGGCTAAGAGCCTTCTTTAAAGTCTCTTATAGACAAGAGCCCTGGTGGTACAAATGGTTAAGGATTCAGCTGCTAACCAAAAGGTTCAAATCCTTCCAGCCACTCCACAGGAGAGAGACCAGGTGATCTGCTTTTATAAAAATTATAGCCAAGGAAACCCTATGGGGGCAGTTCTCTTCTGGTGGCATAGTGCCTAAGGCATTTGACTGTTAACAAGAAGGCTGGTGGTTCAAATCCACCAAGCACTCCTCAAAGTGATACCACTTTGGAAACCCAAGGAGGGGTCACTATAAGTTGGATCCAACTCCACAGCAGTGAGTTTGGTTTTTTCAATTTGATGAGTAAGAATCAACTTGATGACACCTAACAACAATGGCATCAAGGGCTGGTAAATTTGGAGAAATCAGAAGGAAAGCTGGTATATGATTGCATCTTCCTCTTCTCTGTAGCTAAGCCTCTCGAAGGCTGTTGAGTCACTAGGCAAAACTAGTTTTGGTATTCCAATTAGGTCTCCTCAGTATGAGAGTTGCAGTATAGTATCTACCAAGAACTGCCTAACACCACCTAGGCATGATCCACTCATTTCCCTGAAATCTTTACCTGATCTGACTTGAGTCAAAATACCCTAATTATGTGGAGACTAAAATAGATTTCAAAACTAGAATCCTTTTGAGCAGTTTTTCACTGCACCAAACTCTGAAGCTTTTAAATCCTCATTTACATACCAAGTTCCACGACTTATCTTTCAGTTTGTCATACTGTGGTGGTTTAGGTGTTGCTGTGATGTTGGAAGCTATGCCACCAGTATTTCAAATTCCATTATGTCACCCATAGTGGGCAACTTTCAGCAGAATTTCCAGACTAAGACTAGGAAGAAACACCTGGGGATCTACTTACAAAAAATAGCCAGTTAAAACCTTATAGATCACAACAGAACATTGTCTGACTCACTTACTCTGAATAGATCATCAGGAGGGATCATTGCTGGAAGAGGACATGGTGTTTGGTGAAGGAGAGAGTCGGGGGGAGCAGAGACCTTTGGTGAGATAGATGGATTGGCATGATATTTACAATGATGGACTCAAACTTGCTGGCAATTAAAAGGATGATGGAGGCGTGAGCAATGTCTTCTTTTATTGAACATAATGTTGCCATAAATCAGAGACAACTTGATGACAGGTATGTATGTATGTGTCTGTCTGTCTGTCTGTCTGTCTAATATGCCAAGCTAAATGGCAAGAGTTCTAATAAAACATAAATTTAAAAGAAGTTTAAAATTAAAATCAATGACCATTTCAAATGATTAAAATTCTACTCACAGATAAAACAAGAAAAAGGTAGGTTGAATGAAGCAATGAAAATGCATCTCAATGAGTAATACTTTTGAAATTTAAGATGGTTTAGACTGAACTATTAATTTCATCTTAACTGGTTTTAAAGTCCATCTTCAAAGGAGAAAATTTTAAAGGCATTTACAGGAATGTTATACTCTTTGGTCCTTATATTTTAATCCAAATTTTCCATCTTCAGCTTGAGTTGAAGACAGGCAGGATCAAGCATGGCTCCATTTGAAAACAAATATGCATCTCCAGTTGAGTGGCAGGTTTAATTAGCAGCCACATTCCAATTTAATTGCTAGATTATTAGCAAAGACAGCATCTCTATGGATGTCTGCACTGCATGTAAATTTGTAGTAAGATACTCTGCTATGTCACATTTTCCAAAGAGATAAAAACGCATGGAGAAGACTGGCTCCTCTGAGCTCTCAGAGGTGCCCTTTGCCAGCTTTGCCCACTACTTCTACCTGGTACACTTTTTAACAGCAAATAATCCTCTGAAAAGGAGCTCTGGTAGCATAGTGCCTAAGGCATTTGACTGCTAACCAGAAGGCTGGTGGTTCAAACCCACCAGCTACTCCTTGGAAGGAAGGTTGGGCAATCTACTTCCATAGTGATACCACTTCAGAAATATAAGGAGAGGTCGCAAATCCATGGCAGTGCCTTTGGCTTTTTTGGTTTTGAATCCTCTGAAAAGACAAAGTAGGTAAATTTCTATAACACTAAAAGGGGCCCCTTAATAAGTCAATGATCTGAGTCTGTCTATTTCTCCATCTGCAGACACAGCCTATTCAAAATAGGTTTAATCACAAAACTGATAAACCCTATTCTCAGCTTTTGACTCTCCTTGTTGGCTGATCCTAAAATGGACCCCACCATCCAATGAGGAACAAACATGAGCTACTGTCAACCACCTCTTTCTCAAAGATATGTTATCTCAAACAACAGAGTTAGAGTAGAACTTGGGTGGGATTCCGGATTTATCTGAGCCTTGATGTTTCCTAAGCCTGTCCTCTGGGCTGCTGCCAGGGGAAATGGAACCAAAAGGCAAACAAACAAACCAGTTGCCTTGAGTCCATTCCAACGCATTCTTACTTCATGTGTGTTAGATTGTGAAATTTTCCTTCCAAGGTGCCTCTGGTCAGATTCTAACCTCAAACATTTCAGTTACCAGCTGAGCACATTAACCTTTTACACTACCCATGGACTTTTGGTGGATGGAGGAAACTCCAAATTCAGCCACATTGAGCTAGGGAACAGATGATAAAGAATGTGTTACCCAGCCACACAGTGACCATGTCCAAGCTCTTGCCTAGTCTCCTTTAATCCTCACACCCCTGGGTGGTGAGAACATGCCAATTCCTATTTTACAGTTCTAGAAGTGGAGGATGAAGTCTAAACCCAAGACCTTGGTTATATACATTTAGTGAAATTGTTGGACATGAAATAAGGGCTCTTCTTGCAAAAAATTAGGGTTACTCACAATTTTGCAAAAAGATTAGCCCAGTGTGCCCAGGACTTTTCCAGTTTTAGCACTAAAATTTCCTCATTGTGGGACACCCCTCAGTTCTGTCACACTGGATGATTGGTCATCTTATTTCTAAGTAGTTTAAAAGGAGCACAAACAAGATGCCCCAAATCATGCCTTCTACTTCTAAGAACAGGGAACTTTCTAAAGCCTCAACAAGTGAGCAAGCACACACATACACACACTGCAGCAGGCCAAGGTTTGAGGACAGCCTCCCATATCAGGACTGCAAGCATCATGGGGCTTAGTATCGCCCAGGTCTGAGTGAAGGACCCTCCTCCTCACACACTATTCTCTTTAACAGCTACAGCCTCTAAATAACAAGAATATCTGTGAGTAAACTTTATGATTCGTGTTTCCACTGGATTCAACCTTTTAACCCTGGGAACGCTTAATTGCCTTTTCCAGGTTTTACTTTAATAACCAGCTTGTTTCTGGCCAATTTTGGCTAAATTGAGAAGAACTGGACTTGTGACTGGAAACTGAAAGGTCATTACTGGATACAAGATTGTGCCATACCTTTAATTCACTAATTTTTGTGTCATCTTTTTCTAAAAGATAGAAATTTTCTTCATATGTAAAGGGCTCAAACTCGGGGGGTACCCTCAAAGCTGATATTTTTTCTTTTTAATAAAAATGCCTTATAAAACTTAGGGGGAACTTCTGACCATAAATTATAGGACAGCTTTGGAATTCTTGGTCTCTCTCAGAGGAGCTCAGCCTTTCTATTGGGGCCTCCCAGGCCCCACACTCCACCTTCCAAAGCAAGTACAATGTAAGGTGCAGACATCTGGTTCCTATTTCTGGATTCAAAATTGATCTGCTGGGTGATTCTTGGCAAGTCACTTAACCTCTCTGAGCTTAAGTTCCCCTAATCCTAGCTCACCAGACACCTCTCCTGGGAAGGGGTCAGGTGGCCAGTTAATGAGCAGGTGTTTTGGGGAGTGGGGAACTCAGCCTATGGCATAACAGAAGTAAATCCCAAGGAAAGAGATGGACAGATTAGGGGGTGTTGGTGGGGGTTGTGAATCATAGCAGAGCAGTAGCTAAACCTTGCAAAACACAAGTGGCTGGAAGTAGAAAAGAAGTGTTTCTAGAATTACTCATGTTTTATTCCAAGAAAATTGAATCCTCTTGTACAGTTTCAGACCAAATCCTGTTCGTTCTTCAAGGCCCCTCCAGTGCATACTTACCGCCATGTAAGACTTCCCCAATTAACTTTGACTTGTGCTTGCCTTGTCCTTTCCTGAATGTTCTGTAGTCCCATTGATTTTTGTCCCTCCCTAATATCAAACCCACCAGCCCCTCCTTGGAAGGAAGGCTGGGAAATCTACTTTCATAGTCATACTGCCCCAGAAACCCAAGGAGGGGTTGCTATGAGTCAGATCCAACATGAAGGCAGTGAGTTTGGTTTTGGTTTGGTAGCCACTCCTCAGAAGGAAGTTTGGACAATGTACTTCCGTAGTGATACTCCCTCCGAAACCCAAGAAGGGGTCACTATGAGTTGCATCCGACTCAACGGAAGGGAGTTAGTTTAGTTTTTGGAATATCTTACAGCATTCAGATACTGATGCTTCTATGTGCCACATGTTTTATGAAACTTATCACATTCAGTTCTCTCTTATATCAACCTTGAAAGTCTGGTGTTATTACCTACATTTTGCACCTAAGGAAAATGAGGTACAATAATAGCTTCCTCAGGTCTCAGAGGTTATAATTAGGAGGGTGCCTATGGATTCCCTCCTGAAATTTAGGTGAGGCCTGCCTAGGGGGCAGAGGGTTGTTGGCTGATCCAGGAGGCTATAAAACACCCAGTTTCTTGTTATCAGAGACCAGAGTGAGAGTGTTGGCTCACTTTATCTATTTAATGAAAACTACTGATTAGAGGCAGCAAAGCACAGTGGATTAGTTGCCCAGAATCTGGAGTTAGACAAATTTGCTAGCTGTATAACATTGTTCTTATGTGTTAATTTCTCTGAGTCTTGGTTACCTCATTTGTAAAGTAGAGGTAATAATACAGCTTTTAAGACTGTTATAGGATGCACTGAGAAATATGTGCAAAGTGTTGAAACAAAATAAGCACTCAAAGAATGACAGTTATAATTATTGGATCATAGGGGTAGCCGTAGTATGCTCAGCTCTCATTGACATTGACTTCTAGTGCAGTGCGGGCTCAGCCAGAGTTAAATAGGTGGTGAGAACATCCATCCACTGTCTCACGTCCTGTTTGCTTCTTAGCAACAGTGACGGATAACAATTGCTTCTCAATGGATTCATAGTTGTCCAACAGGTATAGACTTCTTTTCCACAGAATGTCATGGCATGGGATGAGACTTGGCTTTTCATGGAGAGTACTGGCATTTCAGCCTTTGTTTTCAGGATGTTTACAATAAACCTGAATGTTAGAATCAATATTCCCTGGATACAATCTCCATGTTACCCAATAGAATGAGTTCTTGAGCAATTTCTTTCCATTGTGTAATTTTTGAAAAGCTACAACAGATTGTTCCATGTCAGGATTCTTCCATGTTGCTGAACTTCTTCCACAGATATTCACAGTTATAAATCAACACAATTAACACTTTGGTTCCCAAGTCATAATGTCCTAGAGAAACATCAAATTATCCAGAGACTAATAACATCACCCTTTCTACCATGTCCACAAAAGCTATAAAAAGCCCTCAGAAATATGAGTAGTTATCATATAGCCCATGTACAATAAGGAGGCACTACAAGGGAGCTCTGGTAGCGTAGTGCCTAAGGCACTTGACTGTTAACCAGAAGGCTGGCAGTTCAAACCCACCAGCCACTCCTCGGAAGGAAGGTTGGGCTATCTACTTCCATAGTGATACTGCCTCAGAAACCCAAGGAGGGGTCGCTATGAGTCGGGTCCAACTCGATGACAAACAACAACAAGGACAAAGCACAAAGCCTCTGAATTGTGTATAAAATAAGAGCCTTAATTTATCTAGCTAGTTTATTTGAGTTTCCCTAGTCTGCTGCATGTTCCTAGGTGGTGAAAATTGTTGCTCTCAACTGCTAACCTAAAGGATGGCAGTTTGAACTCATCCAGCCTCCCTGCCCACCAGTTGTTTGTCAATTTGTCATATTGGGGGAGCTTGTGCATTGCTGTGAGGCTGGAGGCTACACCACTGATTTATAAATACCAGCAGGCTCACACGTGGTGGACAGGTTTCAGCTGAGGTTCCAGACTAAGACAGACTCAGAAGAAAGAAGGTACTGAAAGATGAGTCCCTCAAGTAGGAAGGCACTCAAAATATGACTAGAGAAGAGCTATCTCCTCAAAGTAGAGTTGACCTTAATGATGTGCATGGAATAAAGCTATCAAGACCTCCATTTACTGATGTGGCATGACTCAAAATGGGAAGAAACAGCTGCAAACATCCATTAATAATCAGAACATGGAATGTATGAAGTATGAATCTAGGAAAATTGGAAGTTGTCAAAAATGAAATGGAATGCACAAAGATTGATATCTGTGGTGGTTATGTTTTTGTGTCAACTTGGCTGGGCCTGGTTGAGTAGCTGGGCAGCTGGATGTAGTATTCCCCATCATGAGATTCCTAATCAACTCCATGGTGCAATCTACTGGGAGCAGCTGAGTAGCTACCTTAAGGAATGTGGTCTGCTTCCTGTATTTAAGCAGAAGCCTTGGGAATGGTCTCTAGCCTATGGCACACTTGGACCTGGCATGTAGCCGTGTCATTGTTCAGCAGCCTGCTATGCTCTGCTGACCTTAGGACTTAAAATGGACTTAAGTTAATGGCCTGCTGTGTGGTTTGGTAACATTGGGACTGTGCCTTTTTACTTGTCAACCTTGGGGCTTCACAGCCTCAGCAGCCAGCAGCTGTCTGAGTGAAGAAACGCCTCTAGCTCCAATGGGCCAGGACCAGGAGGCAGAGCTGGACCCCAAGGTTGAGGGGCTTTCACCCAGCCTCTAGAGCCTGGCACTTTGAACTTGGACTTAAAGCCTCCAAATTGTAAGAATAATCTCCTATTTGTCAAGGCCATTCCATTTGTGGTATATTTCTCGTCAGAGTGGCACTAGGTAACCAGAACAATATCCTAGGCATGAATGAGCTGAAATGAACTGGTTTTGGACATTTTGAATCAGACAACCACATGATCTACTGTACCAGGAATGACAAATTGAAGAGGAATGGTGTGGCATTCATTGTCACAAGAATGTTTCAAAATTTGCATTATGCATACATCTACAAGGAAGACCAGTTAATAGTATCATTATTCAAATGTATGCACCAACAAAGCCAAAGATAAAGAAATTGAAGATTTTTACCAAATTCTGCAGCAGAAAATTGCCCAAACATACAATCAAGATGTATTGATTATTACTGGTGATTGGAATGCAAAAGTTGGAAAGAAAGAAGAATCACCAGTAGTTGGAAAATATAGCCCTGGTGATAGAAATAACACTGGAGATCACATGACAAAATTTTGCAAGACTTATTCAATGCAAATGCCTTTTTTTCAACAACATAAATAGTGGCTATACACGTGGACCTCACCAGATGGCATACACAGGAAAAAGACTTTAGATTGACTACATCGGCAGGAAGAGGCAATGGAGAAGCTCAATATCTTCAGCCAAAACAAGGCCAGGAGGTGACTGTGGAACAGATAATTAACTGCTCATATACAAGTGCAAGTTGAAGCTGAAGACAATTAAAACAGATCCACAAAAGCCAAAATATGACCTTGATTATATCTCACCTGAATTTAGAGACAATCTGAAGACTAGATTTGACACAATGAACACCAATGATTGAAAACTGGATGAATTGTGGGATAATATCAAGAACATCATCCATGAAGAAAGCAAGAGGTCATTAAAAAAGACAGGAAAGGAAGAAGAGACCAAAATGGATGTCAGAAGAGATTGAACCAAGCTCTTGTATGGAGAGTAGCTAAAGCAAATGAAAGAAATGACAAAATAAAGAGCTGAACAGAAGATTTCAAAGAGCAGATTGAGAAGACAAAGTCAATTATTATAATGGAATGTGGAAAGACCTGGAGTTAGAAAACAAAAGGGAAGAACACACTCAGCATATCTCAGGCTGAAAGAAATGAAGTAAAAACTCAAGGCTCAAGTTTCAATATTGAAAGATTCTATGGGCAAAATATTGAATGATGCAGAAAATATCAAAAGAAGATGGAAGGAATACACAGAGTCACTGTACCAAAAAGCATTGGTCAATGTTCATCCATTTCAGAAGGTGGCATGTGATCAAGAATCAAAGATATTGAAGGAAGAAGTCAAAGCTCTACTGAAGGAATTGGTGAAGAACAGGCTCCAGGAATTGACAGAGTACCCATTGAGATGTTTGAACAAACATGTCACGCTGGAGGCACTTACTCATCTATGCCAAGAAATCTGGAAGAC
This sequence comes from Orycteropus afer afer, assembly GCF_000298275.1. NCBI lineage: Eukaryota > Metazoa > Chordata > Mammalia > Tubulidentata > Orycteropodidae > Orycteropus > Orycteropus afer. The sequence continues at coordinate 8,177,382 of NW_006921699.1, read as the reverse complement.
AGCTATATGGCCAACTGACTAGAAGAGATCCATATTTGTATCCATTCCAAAGAAAGGTGATCCCACAGAATGTGGAAACTATCAAACAATATCATTAATATCACATGCAAGTAAAATCTTACTGAAGATAATTCAAAAATGGTTGCAGTAGTAGATCGACAGAGAACTTCCAGAAAAGCAAGCTGGATTCAAAAGAGGGCATGGAATGAGAGATATCATTGCTGATGTCAGATGGCTCTTGGCTGAAAATAAAGAATACCAGAAAGATGTTTACTTATGTTTTATTGACTATGCAAAAGCATCCAATTGTATGGATCATAACAAATTATGGGTAACTTTGAGAAGAATGGGAATTCCAGAACTCTTAATTGTACTCATGAGGAACCTGTTATTTGAACAGAACAAAGGGACACTGTATGGTTTAAAATCAAGAAGGGAGTGTGTCAGGGTTGTATCGTTTCACCACACTTACTCAATCTCTATGTTGAGCAAATAATCCGAGAATCTGGATTATATGAAGAAGAACATGGCATCAGGATGGGAGGAAGGCTCATTAACAACATGTGATAAGCAGAGGACACAACCTTGCTTGCTGAAAGTGAAGATGACTTGAAGCTCTTACTGATGAAGATAAAAGACTACAGTCTGCAGTATGGACTACACCTCAATATAAAGAAAATGAAAATCCTCACAAGTGGACCAATAAACAGCATCACAATAAATAGAGAAAAGATTGAAATTGTCAAAGATTTCATATTACTTGTTTCCACAATTAACAGCAATGGAAGTAGCAGTCGAGAAATCAGATATCATATTGCACTGGGCAAATCTACTGCAAAAGACCTCTTTAAAGTGCTGACGAGCAATGATGTAATTTTGAAGACTGAGGTGAGCCTAACCCAAGCCATGGTACTTTCAATTGCCTCATATGCATGTGAAAGCTGGACAATGAATAAGGAAGACTGAAGAGGAGTTGATGCTTTTGAGTTGTGGTGTTGGTGAAGAATACTGAAAGTACCATGGACTGCCAGAAGAACGAACAGATCTGTCCTGGGAAAAGTGCAGGCAGAATGGTCCTTGGAGGCAAGAATGAACAGATTTTGTCTCACCTACTTTGGTCAAGTTGTCAGAAGAGACCATTCCTCAGAGAAGGATATTCTGGTTGGTAAAGTGGAGGGTCAGTGAAAATGGGGAAGATCCTCAATGAGATGGACTAACACAGTGGCTGCAATGATAGGCTCAGGTATAGCAAGGATTGTGAGGCTGGAGCAAGACCAGGTAGTATTTCATTCTGTTGTACATATATATAGAGTCATTATGAGTCAGACCTGACTTGACAGCACCTAACAACAACAACAGCTTCCCTGCAGAAAAAAGGCCTGGTGTCCTGCTTTCCTAAAATTTCAGCCAAGAAAACCCTATGAAGAAGACTTCTACTCTGTAACATACGGGGTCACCATGAGTCAGAAGTGATTCGATGGCAAAGGGTTTTTTTGTTTGTTTGTTTTTTCCAGTAGTGTCTGCTGCAGAGCTTCCTACACTAGAAACAGCAAAACTTTGTGCTGGGGGAAAGTGGTGCAGTTGGCTGCCCTTATAAAAGGAAGACACAAGAAGTGGCATGCAATTAAGAAGGGAATGGGGAAGAATCACTAGTAAAAAACAGAGCCATTAGAGGCCATTTAGTGCAGGGCAAAGAGCCTGCAATAGCCCCTGGGATCATCACTGAATACAAGAACCCAGGAAAATAATGTCTGTTTATATGGATAACCCTGAATCATCAGGAAATGCTTAACTTATGTCTAGAGTACTCTGTCTACTAAGCAGAGAAAACAAAAACAAACAAACAAAACCCACTGCCATCAAGTCAATTCTGACTCATAGTGACCCCCATTGGGTTTCCAAGGCTGCAAATCTTTACAGAAGTAGATTGCCTCATCTTCCTCCCATGGAGCAGCTGGTGGGTTTTAATCGCCAATTTTCTGTTAGCAAGGAAATACCTTACCCACTATGCCACCAGAGCTCGTTACTAAGCAGAGAAGGGAATACATTTTTATAAAAACAGTAGCATACAATAAGAAGTCCTGTCCTAAATTGACTTGAAAGAAATTATAAAAGAAAGATTTCAAAACTGCTTCAAGCCATAACAATGTTAGAAAAATTTTTGAACACCAAGCCTTTATTACACAGAAATTTTACTCTCCTGAAACACTATATTCCTCAATCTTGCAGACAAATGAATCATTCTGCATGTATACATAACACTCCAGTTAGAAATGTCACTATAAAATATGTGAGGATTAATTTTTGATAGAATATGACTGGTTTTTACAGAAAGATATACCTAATGATTTTTCTAAGCACAAAAAGTGGTAAAGTGCTCATCTTCTCACTCAGTCTGCAGTTAACTTTTTAAGAGAGTAAATAAGATTCTTTAAAGTCATTCTCCCTAGTATCCTAAGGGCTAATGAGGACACTGAGACTCAAAATAGCACACAGCTTCATACCCTTCAAGTATGCAGAGACTGGGTGAACCAAGCCAATCAGTCATGCTTTCTTAGTGGATTTTATTTTATTTTTTTTTTAAAAAAAAAAAAAAAAACCTTTGACTTGGGTTCAGTAGAGGAGAGGCTGTTCATGTCAGGCCTCTGCAACTCTGTGGAGGCGGAAAAAAAAACACCCTTCTTTTAAATCAACAAGTCAGACCCCTTCCCAGAGTATCACATGATACCCCAAGCACCTCATCTGTCCATCCATCCATCCATCTATCCTTCTTTCCTTCCTTCTATCCATTCTTTCATCTGTAAAGATTACAGCCTGGAAACACTATGGGTCAGTTCTACTCTGTCCTATAGGGTTGTTGTGAGTTGGAATCAACTTGACAGCAGTGGGTTTGATTTGTGTTTTTATATCCATTTTTTTTATATATCCTTGACAGCAATGGGTTTGATTTGTGTTTTTATACCCATCCATCCACTCATCCATCCATCTATCCATCTCCCTTTCTTTCCATTCTTTATCCTTCCATCTGTCCATTCATCCTTTCATTCTTGCATCCAACTGTCCTTTCAGTTATCCCATCCTTCTGTCTTCCAGTGTCCCTTGTTAAGTGCCTGCTGGATATGGTGAGCAATCAAATCAAGCCCAGAAGAAAAAATGCAGTGTCCTTGCTCTCATGGAGCCTTCAGTCTAATGAGGGAGATAGATTCTTGGGAAATGAGATGCATGAGAAATCCTGTAATATAGGGCTCTAAGGTAGAACATTGAAGGATCATCTAAACCATGCATGAGAGCAGATACATCAGAGAGGGCTTCCATGAGGAGGACACTAAGATTTACAGGGTAAGTAAGTGTGGTTATCCAAGCCTGGTTATTCAAGGAATAGAAAGAGGTTTGTTATATAGCTGGAGTGCAAACAGCAAGGTGGGGAGCAGGGAGAGAGGAGGCTAGAAGAACAGAGTGCCCAGTTTGTGAGGGGTTTGTCAACTGCACTGTGTAGCTTGGACACTATTTCATTTAATCCTCTCAGCAACTCAGAGAGATACCTGTTATTTCCCACTTGTGCAAAGGAGGAATCAGACCTCAGAGAAGAAAACTAACTCATCAAAGATAACATGGTTCTTGAATGGCAAAGGGAAGATTCAAAACTAGGTCTGTCAACTCCAATGCCATAATAATAAAGAGCACTTTCCATGAGAAACTCCACTCAAGTTCAATTCACTCTGTGTTCATATGTACCAAGTTACAGGAGGTGTTTCAGCTCTAGGAGAAGTCACTCTGAGAGAGAGAAAGATGGGTGATGGATGGGGCCACTGCATGAGGAGAACCAAGCCCATTGAACAGGGACTCTGGAGGCCACAGAGAAGCCCAAGATCAATTACATTAAACCAAGCCCAGGTCAATAATTCCCGGGGAAAACTACAGGGCCTACTGTGCTTAGGAAGTAGGGCACACACACCTGAAGGTAGCACAGCTGGAACTAGCTTCAGCTTTGCTAGTGGAGTCAGTGTGAATGGAAGAACATAGACTCTGCACAAAAACTAGAGACGCCACACCACTTACTACTTAAAAGTGCTTACAACAGAATAACTTCTCATGTCTGCCTAAATCAGTTAAAGAGTGAACTTACTTTCACTTTGTATTACAAAGGTCTAATTTTCTTACTATATAAAGAGTTTCTGCAAATCAACAAGAAAATGGCTAACCACATAAAAGAGATTGGGAAAATGATATAATCAAATAGTTTACAGGAAAAGAGATGAAAATTATTGTTAAACATGCTAAAAAGATACTTAACCTCACTCATAAAAAGAGAGATGCAAATGGAAACCACAAAATGTTATTTTTAACCTTTCAGATTGGAAAAATAAAGTTTGATAATATAGTGTTGACAAAAGTGGGGAAAGCACACACAGTCACACATTAATGATGGAAATGTAAACTGATACATGCTCTATGGAGAAGAATGGCAAATTATCTCAAAATAATTATTACTTATTAACCACAAAATTAAAAGTACACATATTCTTTAGCTCTACAATTTGACTATGAGGATACACTTGCACATGTGTGAAGAGACAGATCTACACTGCAGGACTGGGTGTAATTGCAAAAGATTGGTAACAAACTAAATGTCCATCAATAACGAATTGACTGAGTATATTATGCTATACCCACATAAAAGAACACCCTGTCATCATTAAAAAGGGAATAAGGAATAGATTCATTTACTGATACAGGTCAATCTTCAAGATCTACCGTAAAATGAGAAAAGCAATGTACAGAACAATATGCATCATCTGCTACTCGGATATGTGTTATACTTGGCCCACCCAGATGCCCCAGACGCCATGATTGTTGGTGCCTGATTTCCCGTGGCTGGAGAAAGCTGCCTTACCAACAATTACACCCATATCCAATGCCTGATCAATATGGGAGTTTAAAGACCTGGTCCTCTCTCCCCACACAGGGACAACTCTGATGGGCCATCCAGCACCAGAGCTCTCTAGGGATCGGCTGAGGTTTTGGTTGTGACTGTATTACAATTTAATTCCTGCCTGTGTTCAATCTTGCTTCCTTTGTCTCCCTCACAGGTGTTGATCTTAAGAGCTCCCTCAGTCAACTTCCTGCCCTGCAAATCTCCATCTCAGAACCTGTTTCTCCAAAACCAGCTTGCTACCACTACCAATGTAGAAGTGAGGAGGGAGGGAGCAGATAATAAACAAAATCTTTACACATTTTTTAATGCATTTTATTGAAATATAATTTATGTACAGTGAAATACACAAGACTAAAGTGACATGGAGGAGCTCTGATAGCATAGTGCCTAAGGCACTTGACTGCTAACCAGAAGGCTGGTGGTTCAAACCCACCAGCCACTTGGAGGAAGGAAGGTGGGGCAATCTACTTTCATAGTGATACCACCTCGGAAACCCAAGGATGGGTCACTATGAGTCGGATCTGACTTGACAGTAAATAACAACAAAAACAACAAGGAATCACCATATTGCTTTCCACAGTGGTTGTATCACTTCACAGTCCCACCAGCAGTGTATGAGAGTCTCAATCTCTCCACATTCCCACCAGCATTTGTTATTTTCTGTCTTGTTGAACCTTGCCATCAGTGCTGGGGTGAGGCAGTATTTCATTTTTGTTAAGATTTGCATCTCTCTGATGGCCAATGATCATGAGCATCTCTTCATGTATTAGCTGCCCACCTGAATATCCTCCTTGGTGAAGTGTCTATTCATGCCTTCTGCCCATTTTTCAATTGGATTGTTAATTCCTTTGGTCTTGAGGAATTGGAGTTTTCTATAAATCTTAGAGATAAGTCTCTTGCCAGATATGTAATTATCAGCAAATATGAATTTGTTCCTGTCATTTTTGTTTTTGTTATGTGCTTTTTCTTTGTTCCATATAATTTTCTATGCCAAACTCGTTTTGTTTATGAATCGTGTTATCACTTCCTCCGTTGCTGTTGTTTTAGTATTTGCTAAATATTTGTGCTGATCCTCTTTTTTATTTTATGTGAAGGTTTATTATTTTTCTTTGAGGTTACCCTGTGATTTATACTTTTCTTCCCAAGTTGAGAACAGTCCATTCTATTTTATAATTGTCTTGACATCTCTACCATCTAGAAGTTCTGTAACGACACAGTTTTTCCCTCTTTTTGGTTTATGGTTGTCCTCATTTGTCAATTGATTTCTTTGATTCCCTGTTTACAATCTTGTGGGCTTATTTACTTCGGATACTTCTATAGCTGGGTTGGTTTCTGGGTTATATCATGTGTGTTAATGATCAGTTGTTGTTGGCTGTTATTGCTTCTCTGCTCAAAGGACTCCCTTTAGCATCTCTTGTAAGGTTGGTCTGGTTTTAACAAATTCCTTTAGTTTCTGCTTCTCTGGAAATGTCCTAATTTCACCATCATATTTGAGGGAAAATTAAGGGCTTCATATATACCATCCCAATGTCTTCTCACCTGCATGATTTCTGCCAAGAAATCTGAGCTTAGTCTTATTGGTTGTCCATTTTTCCCATGCTGCTCTCATGATTCTCTCTTTGTCTTTGGTTTTGGTGAGTTTGATGATGATATGTCTTAGTGATTTTCTTTTGGAGTCTATCTTATTTGGGGTTCATTGGACTTCCTGAAAGGATATATTCTCATCTTTCATCATATTGGGGAAGTTCTCTTCCAACAAGTCTTGGACAATTTTCTCAGTGGTTTTATTTTTCTCTTCCTGTTCTGGAAT
>NW_006921699.1:8162017-8169154 GCF_000298275.1 Orycteropus afer afer | reverse complement strand
TATATGATCTTGGATACACTCTCCATTTAGACATACATAATTGTTTAGCTTGTTCACCCATCTATCCTTCCCTATACCCATGTTTGCTTTCACTGACACCTGTTGTCAGCTTCTTGTATGTCCCTGCTGACCTTGGCAAACAGCCTATTCTTAGGTCCCTGGAATCCGAATGAGAATGCTATCACTTTAAAACGCAAAATGGTTGCCCCTTGTAAAGATTCAAAATGGTTGTGCCCTCAATCACTTTAAATATTCAAAATGGCCACCACTTGTAAAAACTCAAAATGGCTGCACCCTCTGTCACTTTAAATATCGAAAATGGCTGCTGTATGCAAACAATCAAAATTGCTGTACCCTCTAGGCAGTAGAAAATTGACAGCTCTGGTTGTCTTCCTCCTTGCTGTTTCCCTTCTTAGTCATAGGCCACCAGCACAGTCATCCCTGCAGCCCTTGGTGACCAGGGCTGATCTTTAGGTCAATTCTCAGGTCCAAACACCACTTAGATATATTCAGACTGTTGGTCCTGTCAGAGTAGCTGACAGTCTGCAGCTCCGACTATCTCTGTACTCACTGTTTTCATTCAGGTTTTTCCACTAATTGGTCCCTAATCCACTTCTGTATAGTTCCTTTCAAAGCTCAGGGCTCCAGGTTTATCTTCTACATTTCTGTCAATTGGTTTTCCTTTTCTTTGTTGAAGAGGGTCTTCCTATTCCTCCATCTTCAAAATGATTACACATTTGCAAACTTGTTCAACTGTGCAAAAAAATACTAGAATTTCATGTGAGAATCTGGCACATTGCATTACTCTGAAGAGGAGGGTTAGATGGCTGGGATTCAGAGAGGAAGGAAAATATTTTGTGATTTTTCCTTTTGAAATATTTCAAGTTAGAAGAATTTTTAAAAAGAATTTGAAATTCTTTTGAAATTTGTATCACAAGTATATATTATCTATTCACAAAATAAATAAATAAAAGTAACAATGCCTTTAAAAAAAATGAAAGCAAAGGATGTTCAATAAAACTGGACTGGTCTCTTCCAGCTGTTGTATATTGCCAGCATTCAGTAGAACTCTCTGCCAGAGATGACTTCTTAGGTCACAGCTCTGAAGCCACGACCTAGGATTTGTCATGGTCATCACCTTGCCTGCTGACATTGCAGAGAGGATATTCTTTCTTGCCCATTTAAAACCCCATAGGTACATCCTGAAGCCAAGCTGGGCCATAAATGAGAAATTATTCCTGCAGGGCATCCCCTGCCTAGGTGATCCATGAGGTTGTTTCCCAAGTCCAGGCATCATTAAGAAGTGTCAGCCTTCAGGGCTAACATCAATTGCAAGATAATATTTGTCCTCTAGCCGTGAGCAGTGTGATCACAAAGGGGCTAACTCTCCTATCAGACCGATTTCTGGGTATATGTCTGAGAGCCTAGCCTAGCCTTCCTTGGTGCTGCTGACCACCCAGCTCTTCAACACACACTTGGGGCTTGTTTTTCCAGATGCTTCCTCCAAACCGGAGCTTCTGCTTCTACAACTAGCCAAGCCCTTGCTTTTTAAAGTCTCTTCCTGCTCTCATTTATGAGTATAGAACTGAAATCCTCCAAGTGAGATCAAAGGTGAATCTCTCAAGAATTTGCTAAGTCGGCAAGAATACCAGTTGGCAACAGGAGATAGGGAGTGGAAGCACTTTCCAGTGCTTGTTGATCCCTGGGGAACAAGTAAACATTTGATGCCAACAACTATGGTCCTAGCCACATCATAAAAAGGCTTTCTGAGGCTTAACTCTTCTCCATGTACCACCTCTCCTCATTCCCAGACCTGCCTCCCTGCCCACCTCTCACTCCATTCTGTGGTCAATCCTAATTAGATACACAGGATTCTCTCCATTTTTATTTTGTTAGCAGCAGTGGGAGTTATCAGGAGGTGTGGTCTGGTCAGTGGAGGGTTGAGATGGATGCTGTAAATGGGAGCAGTGTTAACTGTGAAGAACTGCTCTGGTCAACCCTTTAGAAATTTCCCCAGTGGTACCTCCGGTCTTAAAGATAGCCACAGTGCATGCAGTGACATGAACCCCTTGTACCTTCTCCCATTTCACCATAAAGTAACTGTTAAGAGCACAACTGGGAAAGGATGGTTAGTAATAATCATAATAATTATATTGATATTATGTACTTTGCCAATGGCATTATTGTTTAGTATAAAGTTTTCAAAGACTGTACCAATGAAAGGTATTCTTACAACTCCCTAGACTAGACTACTACTAACCTGCTGTTAATCTTTAGAAAGAGACATTTACTTTGCTCTTTTGGGAACTTGGATTATATTTTCGGTTGGTAACACCAATTAAAGAAAAATGTAGCATCAGGATTAGAGGAAGAATCATTAACAACCTGAGATACGCTGATGATACAACTTTGCTTGCTGAAAGTGAGGATGACTTGAGGCACTTATTGATGAAGAATGAAGAATACAGTCTGCAGTATGGATTATATCTCAATATAAAGAAAACAAAAATCCTCACAACTGGACCAATAAGCAGCATCACAATAAATGAAGAAAAGATTGAGGTTGTCAAAGAATTCACATTTCTTGGTTCTAAAACTGACACCAGTGGAAGCAGCAGTCAGGACATTAGACGATGTGTAGCACTGGGCAGGTCAGCTACGAAGAAACTCTTTCAAATGCTGAGGAGCAAGGATGTCTCCTTGAGGACTAAGGTGTGCCTGACACAAGCCATGATATTTTCAATCACCTCATATGCATGTGAGAGCTGGACAATGAATAAGGAAGACCGAAGAAGAGTTGATGCTTTTGAGTTGTGGTGCTGGTGAAGAATGCTGAAAGTGTCATGGACTGCTAAAAGAACTAACAGATCTGTCCTGGAGGAAGTGCAGGCGAAATGCTCCTTGGAAGCGAGAATGGCCAGACTTCTTCTCACCTACTTCAGTCATGTTGTCAGAAGGGATCTTCCTGGAGAAGGATGTCATGCTTGGTAAGGCGAGGGTCGATGAAAGAGGGGACGGCCTTCAATGAGATGGATAGACATGGTGGCTGTGACAATGAGCTCAAGTATAGCAAGGATCATGGAGCTGGTGTGGGATTGGGTGGTGTTTTGTTCTGCTGTGCATGGGGTCTCTATGAGTTGGAAACGACTCAAGAGTACCTAACAACAACAACAACACCTCCCAGTTTTCAAGTATTAAGAGTTGGAAGTCCTTTCCAGAAACCATTCTTCCTCTTGGTTTTGTTTTGTCTTGTTTTACCCCAAAGGAATGTGACTGGTGTTCATACCACAAGGATGATCTGCTCACAGTCAAAGCATTGTAGAGATCAATTGATCTTATTTAAGTCCTTCAAGGAAAAGCACACATATCTGCAAAAACACACACATATGTGCTCACATGTAGGCATGCACACACACATGCACATATAGAGAGAAATAACCATAAACACACACACTTTGTGCCTACATTTTCTCACATTTGACCAGGCTGAGAAGTACCAAGTGATGGTCTTGGCTAAGGGTGAAGCTAGGGATTATGGAGTATCAGGGATCAGACTTACCGTTCCACCTTAAGAAACTAAGCATACCTACAAAATATATGAAGCAGCAGTTTACAGACATTGAACTACAGGCAGCACAGGACAGTGATTCCCAAAGTGAGCAGTACCTGATACCCCATGTTACTGCCTATGGAGAGTTTCTAGACCAGAGCATGGAGGGAGAATTCAAACACAGCCTGCAGTCTCCCTGAGCTGAGAGTTTGGAGAGGCCAAAGCAGCTAGAATTTGTGGGGCAGGGTACCAGAGAGAGAGAGCTGTTGGAAGAAGAACAACTTGCACAGAGAGTTCCAGAGATCCGCAGAATCTTGAGTCTTCAGCTGAGTACCAATCATCATGTGCATATAAAGAAGTTACCTGAGGCCAAGAAAAGCCCACTAGAAAGAGACAGAAAGAAGAACAATCATCAGTGCTCATACAAAGCCAGGAATAGTTTGTGTTCCCATTAGCCAGAGTGGAAAAGATCTTACTACACATTGGGCATCAAGTAGAGCACTCAGAGGATATTGCCTCATTATCAGGGAAAATTAGCCCTAGACAAAAAGCTACTCTGATCCCAATTAGCAAAGATTAAAAGTAAGCCTCAAAAGGACCAAACTGTTTCTAGGTAACTTGAATGCATTCCAGAACAAAGCTCAAGAATATTTAAAGGAATACAAAAATATGTAACATCCAACAAGGTAAAATTCACAATGTCTAGCATCCAATCAAAAATGATCAAGTTTTTGAACAAAAAAAAAAAGCAGGAAAATAATACACATAATGAAGAAAAAATCAATCAAAAGAAGCAGACCCAGAAATTATGCAGATGTTAAAATTATTGTTGTTGTTGTTGTTACGTGCCGTCGAGTTGGACCCGACTCATAGCGACCCCTCCTTGGGTTTCCGAGGCGGTATCACTATGGAAGTATATTGCTCCATCTTCCTTCCAAGGAGTGGCTGGTAGGTTTGAACCACCAGCCTTCTGGTTAGCAGTCAAATGCTTTAGGCACTATGATACCAGAGCTCCCAATAAAATTATTAGACAAGGATATTTGAATGGTTATTATAACTACATTCCCTACATTTGAAAGGGTAGAAGAACATATGGTACAGAAAGGAGAGACATGGAGGACACAAAAGAGACCTAAATTGAACTTCCAGATGCAAAAGCACAATCTCTGAAATTAAATATGCATTGGATGAGGTTCATAGAAAATTAGACACTTGGGAAGAAAAGATTAGTGGATATAATGTAGGTAGCAATAGAAACTATAGAAAATTAGACACAGGAAAATGCTGTCAGAAAATTAAAAGTGCATCAGAGAGCAGTGGGACAACTTCAAATATCCTGTTAGTATTAAGTGTTAACGAGTCAATTTTGACTCACAGTGCCCCTACATACAACAGAATGAAACACTCTCCTGGTCCAGCTCCATCTTCACAATCCTGCCATGCTTGAGCCCATCATCCCAGACAGTGTGTCAATCCATCTTGTTGAAAGTCTTCCACTTTCTCGCTGACCCTCTATTTTACACAGCATGATATCTTTCTCCCTTCTGACAATAAGACCAAAGTACAAGAGACGAATTCTGGCCATTCCAGTTCTAAGGAGCATTCCAGTTGTACTTTCTCCAAGACAGATTTCTTCATTCTTCTAGCAGTACATGGTATATTCAATATTCTTTGCCAATTCAAATGCATCAGTTCATCTGTGGTCTTCCTTATTCATTGCACAGCTCTCAGGCACACTTTAGTCTTCAAAGTGACATCTTTGTTCTTAAACTATCTGCTCATTTGTAGTAGATTTGCTCAGTGCAAAGCATCATTTGATTTCTTGACTGTTGCTTCCATGGGTGTTGATTGTAGATACAAGTAAAATGAAATCCCTGACAACTTCAATATTTTCTCCATTTATCATAATGTTGGTTATTGGTCCAGTTGTGAGGATTTTTGTGAGGTGTAATCTATACTAAACACTGTAGTCTTTGACCTTCATCAATAACAGCCTCAAGTTCTCTTCACTTGCAGCAAGCAAGGCTTGTCATCTGCATATCACAGGTTGCTAATCCTCATGCTGTATGCTTTATCATATAGTGCTGCTTCTCGGATTATTTGCTCAGCATACAGATCGAATAAGTATGGTGAAAGGACACAACCCTGATGCACACCTTTCTTGATTTAAAATCAAACAGTATCCCCTTGTTCTGTTTGAATGCCTACTTCTTTGCCTATTTACAAGTCCCTCAAAAGCACTATTAAGTGTTCTGGAATTCCCATTCTTCTTAATGTCACTCATAATTTGTTATGACCCATACAGTTGAATGCCTTTGCATAGTCAATAAAACACAAGTAAACATCTTTCTGGTATTCTTTGCTTTCAGTCAAGATCCATCTGACATCAGCAATGACATCCCTCATTCCATGCCCTCTTCTGAATCCAGCTTGCATTTCTGGATGTACACTGTCAAAATACTGCTGCAACCTTTTTTGAATTATCTTCAAAAAGATTTTACTTGCATGTGATATTAATGATATTGTTTGATAATTTCCACATTCTTTGGGATCATCTTTCTTTGGAATGGGTACAAATATGGCTCTCTTTCAATCAGTTGACCGGGTAGCTGTCTTCCAAATCTCTTGGCATAGATGAGTAAGTGCCTCCAGTGCAGCATGTTTATTGAAACATCTCACTGGGTATTGCACCAATTCCTGTAGCCTTGTTCTTCACCAATTCCTTCAGTACAGCTTCAATTTCTTCCTTCAATACCATTGGTTCTTGACCATATGCTACGTCCTGAAATGGTTGAACACTGGCCAATTCTTTTCAGTACAGTGACTCTGTGTATTCCTTCCATCTTCTTTTGATGCTTCCTGCATCATTCAATATTTTGCACATAAATACTTCAATATCACAACTCTAAGCTTGAATTTTTTTCTCCCATTCTTTCAGCTTCAGAAATGTTGAGCAGGTTATTTTCCTTTGATTTTCCAACTCCAGTTATTTGCACATTTCATTATAGTACTTTACTTTGTCTTCTCAAGCAGCCTTTTGAAATCTTCTGTTCAGCTTTTACTTCATCATTTCTTGCATTCACTATACCTACTCCCCATTCAAGAGAAACTTTCAGAGTGTCTTCTGACATCCATTATGGTCTTCTCTTCCTTCCTGTCTGTTTAATGGCCTTTTACTTTCTTCATGTATGATGTCCTTGATGTCATCCCACAACTCATCTGGTCTTCCATCATTGCTGTTCAATGTATTAAATATATTCTTCAGATGGTCTCTCAATTCAGGTGGGATATACTGAAGGTCATATTTCATCTTTCATGGACTTCTTTTAATTTTCTTCAACTTCAACTTCAACTTGCGTATGAACAATTGATGGTCTATTCCACAGTCAGCCGCTGGCCTTGTTCTGACTGATGAAAATGACCTTGTTTATCATCTCTTTCTACAGATGTAGTGGATTTGATTCCTGTCTATTCTATGTGGTGAAGGCTATATGTATAGTCACTTGTTACATTGTTTAAAAAGGTGTTTGCAATGAATAAGTCATTGGTTGTGCAAAACTCTATCACCAAGGCCATTTTTTTTTTTT
>NW_006921699.1:8142549-8161112 GCF_000298275.1 Orycteropus afer afer | reverse complement strand
ATACACATACACTTTGCTGGTTTTTGTGTTTCTCTAGAGAACCCAATCTAACACATAGGTGTATGGATATTATCCTATCACTGACAGTGTTGTACTTTAGGATAGTTCTTGAAATCTATACTGATGATGAATGTGAAGCTATTCCTCTTCAATTTGTCATTCCCAGAATAGTAGTCCATATGATTTTCTGATTCAAAATGGCTGATACCTACCTATTTCAGCACACTAATGCCTAGGATATTGATCTTTACACATTCTATTTCATTTTTGACAATTACCTAATTTTCCTAGACTCATGTTCTGTACAGTCCATGTTCCAATTATTAATGAATGTTTGCAGCTGTTTCTTTTCATTTTCCTGCCACATCACCAAATGAAGATCCCAAAAGCTTCACTCTGTCCATGTCATTAAGGTTAACTCTACTTTGAAGAGTTAGTTCTTCCCCAGTTGTATTTTGAGGGCTTTCCAACCTGAGGAGCTCATCTTCAGGCACTATTTCAGACATTGTTTTATTGCTATTCATAAGGTTTTCAGTAGCCAATTTTTTCATAATTAGGCTGCCACATCCTCTTTCCTAGTCTGTCTTAGCCTAGAAGCTCCACTGAAACCTGTCCACCATGGGTGACCTGCTTGTATTTGAAATGCTGGTGGCATAGCTTCCAACAACAGAGCAACACACAAGCCACCACAGCACAATACACTGATACATGTTGTTGTTGTTGTTGTTGTTATGTGCCATCAAGTCCTCTCTGACTCATAGCAACCCCTCCTTGGGTTTCCGAGGCTGTATCACTATGGAAGTAGATCGCCCAATCTTCCTTCCAAGGAGTGGCTGGTGTGTTTGAACCGTCAACCTTCTGGTTTGCAGTCAAGTGCCTTAAGCACTACACCACCAGAGCTCGAGTCCCAGAAGGAGAGAGAGAAGGGGTAAATAGGAAAAAAATACTTTAAAAAAGAATGGTGAAAATCTTCCCAGTTTTGTTGGAATTGTAATCAAAATCTCAGCAGGCTCTTTTTGGTAGAAATTGTCAGGTTGGATGTGTACAGAAATGTAAAGGACCCAGGATAGCCATTAAAAAACAAGGAGAACAATGTTGAAGGAGTTATACTATCTGATTTCAGGATATAATGATGTTTTATTTATCTATATATTTATCTTTATATGAATGCCACACCATCTTTATTATACACTGTCTTTATGTGAATATCACAGTGTAATAAAGACAGAGTGGTGTCCACATGAAGATAGATATATAGATAAATAAAACATATTAAAGTGTCCAGAAATAGACTCACACATGTGGTCAATGGATTTTTCACAAAGTTGCCAGTATAATTCAATAGGAAAAGGATAGATTTTCAACAAATTGTGTTAGAACAAATGGATACTCAAAATTCAAACTCACTGCCGTCGAGTCAGATCCGACTCATAGCGACCCTCCCTTGGGTTTCCAAGGCAGATTGCCCAATCTTCCTTCTGAGGAGTGGCTAGTGGGTTTGAACTGCCAACCTTCTGGTTAGCAGTCAAATGCCTTAGGCACTACACTACCAGAGCTCCTAGATAGTTATATGGAAAAAAAATAAAAATAAATAAACCTTGACCCTTACCTCACACCACATATAAAAATATAATAAACCTAAATGTAAAACATATAATAGACCTAAATGTTAAAGCTGAAATTATAAAACTTGTAAAAGGAAACCTCAGAGAAAAATCTTAGTGACCATAGGTGTGGCAAGGATTTCTTAAATATGACACAAAAAGCACAAACCATAAAAGAAAAATAACAACAAAATGGACTTCATGAAAATATAAAACTTTTGGTTATTAAAAGACACTCTCATGAAAATAGAAAGGCAAACCACAGACTGGGAGAAAATATTTGCAAAACATCTATCTGACAAAGTTCTTATATCTATAATGTGTAAAAAGTTCTTAGAACTCAATAATAAGGAAACAAATAACTGTTTTAAAAATAAGCAAAATATTTTAACAAATATTTAACAAAGATATTCAGATGTCAAATAAGTATATGAAAAGATAATGAACAATATTAGAGAAATGCAAATGCAATCTCAAGAGAATGATAAAAATTGTCACAATATTCAATGTAAGCAACATCATGATAAACAAAGAAAATATTGAAGTTGGCAAGGATTTCATTTTACTTGGAATCAATGTCCATGCAAGCAGCAGTCAAGAAATCAAATGACACTCTGCCATGGGCAACTCGGCTGTAAAAGATCTCTTTACTGTGTTAAAAATAAAAAGCACTTTGAGGACTAAGGCAAACATGCCCCAAACCATGGTATTTTCAATCACCTCATATGCATACAAACTGAACGATCAATAAGAAAGACCAATAAAGACTTGGCACATTTGAATTACGGTGTTGGTGAAAAAGATCATGTATACCATGCGCTGCCAGAAGAATGAACAAATCTGTCTTGGACAAAGTACAACCAGAATACACTTTAGAAGCTAGGATGGCAAGACTTCATCTTCACTTACTTTGGGCATGTTATCAGAAGGAGCTAATCCCTGGAGAAGGGCATCATTCTTGGTAAAGTAGAGGGTGAGTGAAAAAGAGGGAGGCCCTCAACAAGATGGGCTCACACAGTGGCTACAACAATAGGCTCAAACATAGCAATGATTATTAGGATGGTGCTGGACCAGGTAGTGTTTTGTTCTGTTATACACAGAGTTGCTATGAGTCAGAGCCAACATAATGGCACCTAACAACAACAGCAACATATCAAATGTTAATGAGGGTGTGGAGCAAGTGAAATGCTCATACATTGGTGGTGGGAGTGTAATATGGTACACTGCTTTGGAAAACAGTCTGGCTGTATCTTAAAAAGTTAAACATAACCTACCATACACCTCAGCCATTCTACAACTAGATAAAACCAAACTCACTGCCGTTGAGTCAGAACCAACTCACAGCGACCCCTCCTTGAGTTCCCAAGGTGGTATCACTACAGAAGTAGATTGCCCAACCTTCCTTCTGAAGAGTGGCTGGTGAGTTTGAGCCACCAGCCTTCTGGTTAGTAGTCAAATGCCTTAGGCACTATGCTGCCAGAGCTCCTTACAGTTAGATATTTATCCAAAAAGAAAAGAAAGCACATGTTCACACAAAGACTTATACATGAGTGCTTATTGCAGCTTTATTTTATCCAAAAACTGGAAACCACCCAAATATTTATTCACAGGTGAATGGATAAACACATTGGGCATGTTTATATAATGTAATGTTATTCAGCAATGAAAAGGAAAAACTATTGGTATACACATGAATGAATCTCAAAACACATAATTACAACAAGTGAAAAAAAAAGCCAGACTAAAAACAGCATATACAGTATAATGCCGTTTATTAAAAATTCTAGAAAATGCAATTAATCTATAGTGACAGGAAGCAGAACATGACTTGCCTGGGCATGGGGTGGGAGGAGAATAGGAAGACAGGAATGGATTTAGAAGGAAATTTTAGGGAGTAATGGATACACTCATTATCTGGATTGTGAACATGTTTTCATGGACATATAAAGGCTCGCGGTTCAAACCCACCAGCCACTCCTCGGAAGGAAGGTTGGGCAATCCTACTTCCGTAGTGATACTGCCTCGGAAACCCAAGGAGGGGTCGCTATGAGTCAGGGCCAACTCGACGGCACATAACAACAACAACAACATACCTGAGTCAAAACTCACTGAATTGGATACTTTAAACAAATGCAACTTAATGCATACCTCAATTAAGCTGTAAATAATTATGAATAACTTTTACAAAAACTGTGGGGGAAAAAAAAAAAAAGGTGAGGTTAGGTGTGCATCCCAGAACACCTGGGGAGGATCTAATTGCCCACCCTCACTTTCCTGTGTACCTGGAGTAGGACTCAGCCATGGCTGATCTTACTGGTTAGCAGCTGGAGCCATGATCTTGACACTCGAGGACCTGACACCTGAGACGTGACCATGGCTCTGAGAAGGAGTAGTCACAGTCTCACACTCCAGTGGGAAGACTCTCTTCCTGCTATTTAACCTGCTCAGAGATGGCCTAATGGTAAGAAATAAATCAAAGGAAGGGCTCACAGGGTGTCTCAGGCACTGATGACAGCTGTACAAAAGCCTGCTGTGGTTATGAGAAGTTCAACATGATCGGCTTCTCGCTGCTCATTTCAGGCCCGAAGCCCACATTACCTCCTCTTCTAAGCTTTAAGATCCCTCAGAAACTCTCTCCCTTTACATTCTCCATCTCTTCCTTGGAACATCTCCAGAGGGGTCTGTGATTAGGTTGCATACAAGTTTCCGATCTTGCAACTTCCTTTCAGTCATAAATCACCTCTTGCACACTCGCTTTTTCCTTCTCATTGTTTTTCTGTATTAATAGCCCCAAATCCTGAGAGCATTTGAGAACTGTTCCAATTTTGGTTTGAAAATCAATTTGGAAGCTAATGGTGGCTTTTCTCAGACTTCTAATCCCTCTGAGAAGGTCCGTTCCTACAAACTGGCCAACACAGGGATGCGAGGCCTGGCCTGGTAAGCTTCCCCGGTTTTACAGTTTCACCGTTTTCTTTGGAAAGGGAGGATACCTTGGTCTCAGTGTTTTCCTTTAACTGTCTCTAAAATGAAAATATTTATTCTGGGGAGGGAAAGAATAATCTAATTAATGCCTTCTGTTGTGTGAGCTGTTGTTGGTCGCCACTGAGTTGATTGCAGCTCATGGCAACCCCGTGTGTTCAGAATAACATCACTTCACGTGGTTTCCAAGGCTGTGATCTCTCAGAAGCAGATCACCAGGCCTGTCTTCCAAAGGGCCTCTGGATGGGTTTGAACTGCCAGCCTTTTGGCTAGTAGTCGAGCTCTTAACTGTTTGCGCCACCCAGAGCTGGTAGATACTTTTTAAAATAGTTCATTTTAAGATAAACCAAAATCTCCAAACTCACTGCCGTCAAGTCGGATCTGACTCATGGCGACCCATCCTTGGGTTTCCGAGGCTGTATCACTATGGAAGTAGATTGCCCAACCTTCCTTCCAAGGAGTGGGTGGTGGGTTTGAACCACCAGCCTTCTGGTCAGCAGTCAAATGCCATAGGCACTATGAGCCTTTAAGATAGGTTTTTAAAAATCTCTGATAGTCTCAATTTTTTAGAAACATCTTTCTCCCAAGGAAGTTCTGCTTCCTCCATAGGCTGCTGACCTCCTACAGAGAAAATGAGAAAAGTATCAGGCCTCATCAAATGCTGCTGGTGGGGGTCTTCATCATCAGGGAGTCTCGGCTAGCAGACAAGTCTGCTCCCAACATCATACCCAAGAAAGAGGTCTTTGATTGTTTTCCTGGGAAGATGGAAGAGGTCTTCACAAATCGGAGTATGTAGTCTGCACCCCAAACCAGAGCCATGAAATGAATGATGCCCAAGTCTGGAGACATTCAGGCAAGACCATGGCTGGGCAAGAAGGCTTCCTAGCAGTCTCCTGCCAAAGAAGAAAGGCTAGTGAGTAGTGTCTATCACTCATCAGCAATGACCAGCCTCCCAGCCCCAAGGTAGGGCTTTGCCTGGCATCCTCTGGCCTAACTCAGACCTGCCTGAGCACATCTTTGAATTGCAAGCTGAAGCCAAAGCCCAAAGGCAAGGCTTTTCCTTTCTCTAGAACTTTCCACCATGATTTTGATCTCTGATATTAGAGCTCCTCACTTTCAATCAAAGAAGAGTTCAGGTATGCCTGCCACAGATGAATTATTGATTTAGGAGCCGCTCCCTAAAGCTCCCTCTCTCAGAAGTCATCAACAATTCAAGAGGCTGGGGAGGGAGGCTATTAATCTATTCATTAATGTGAGACAATGTCTCTTCTGAAACCAATATGTCTAATTGTGGAAGAGAACAAAGGCTGACAATTACAGAGACAGACAGAGAGCACCTGCTTCCATGACGTCAGGACTTCTTCCAAGTGGCTCACAAAGCACCCAGAGTGCTCACTCCCAACTCCAATGAGTGAGATCCCTTTTGGGGAAAAGTGATAATAACAGAGGCTAATATTCCTTGTGGGAGCTGTGGTGGTGTAGTGCCTAAGGCATTTGACTGATAACCAGAAGGCTGGCAGTTCAAACTCACCAGCCACTCCTCAGAAGGAAGATTGGGCAATCTACTTTCATAGTGATACCACCTCACTGGTATCACATAGTGACCCCCAAAGAGGGGGCACTATGAGTCCAATATCAACTCAACAGCATTGAATTTGGTTGTTTTTGTTTGTTTGTTTGTTTGTTTTTTGTTTCTTTTGGTAACATTACTGAGTCCTGGCTATGTACCACACACCAGGCAAAGCACTTTGTATGCACTATCTGATTTAGTTCACACAGCACCACTAAAAAGAATTGAATATTTTTATCTCCATGCTGCAAACAAGGAAACTGAGACTTAATATGCTAAAGTGTTTTGCCTAAAATGATTCTGGCTAGTAAGCAGCAGAGCCAGGACTCTACCCAGTCCTGCTGGTTCCAAAGCCCATGCTCCCAGGCACCACTCTGTGTCCATCCTTGGAAAAGAGTGTTGGGTAGGAGTCTGGGAGCCAGCTCTGGGACACTCCCCATACCCACTCTGAGCAGCAGCTCTACTCAAGAACTATGGAAGAGCTTGCACAGTGAGTCACATGCCCTGTGCTTCCCAGAGAACACTCACAGTCTACATAGTAGAGTAGGGTGTTGTGAACCAGTCAACCAGAACCCAGAGAGGACAACCTGCTTGATATTCCCATTTCACAGATGAGAAGCCTGAGACTCAGAGAAGGTAAGTAACTCTCCCAAAGTCACAGAGCTACTAAGTGGCAAAGTTGAGACTCACATCTAGTTCTAATGCCCACAGCTTGAAAAACTTGTCTACAAAGGCTTTTATACCGGTTTACTAACAAACTCCCAGATCACTGATCTTCACATTGCACGAGGTCAGCCTCAGTTTTCCCGAAGGTAAAATGAAGGTCAGTGCACTGACAACACAGTGATACTCACTGAGATACGTGCATATGACAAGAATTTAGCATGTGCATAGCACACACTGAGTGCTCAACAAAGGGAAGCTGCCATTATCATTATTACTGTTATTATTATTATTATTACTATTCACCTACTGTTTGTATTAGAAGGAGCTCCAGTGGCATAGTACCTAAAGCATTTGACTGCTAACCAGAAGGTTAACAGTTCAAATCTGCCAGCCACTCATCAGAAGGCAAACTGGGCTATCTATTTCTGTAAAAATTTATCACCTTGGAAACCTAATGGTTTCTGTTTGTTTTTTAGTTTATATTAGAATAACCCAAGCATTTGTCTTTCCTCCTTCACTGAACTATGTTTTTGGACCATGAGTATTTCATCTCTGCCTCCCCAAGAGAGCCTTGTACAGAGTTGATGCTCATAATATACTTGTTACATGAAATTGCTTGTGTAATCTTTGTATTACCTGTACCTGGATGAAAGCAAAGGAGATATGCTAATTATCCTGCATTGTGGCTCAGGGACCAGAGCCTCTAAAGTCCTTCCTGCTTATTTTACTTCTTCTGCTCTCTGTTTGCAACTCTGTGCGAACTCCTGGGCTAGAGGAGGCAGCTCCGATTATGATTTCACTTTGCATATCTTTCTGTGTGTCTCACACTACACAGCAAGTGCCTCAAGATCAACATCTGTCTTTATCTATCTCCATGTTCCTCTATGCCAGGCCCATTGTAGGTGATCAATAACATTTGCCAATTGACTGAAATAAACTGATCTGAGTAGGTAAAAGAACACCAGGCAGCTGTCATAAGAACTCACATCAGTGACAGCTCAATATAGCCAGAGCCTGACAAAAGTGAGTTTTGAGAGAAGCTATTTCAGAAATTAGAAGATGGCAGATTGTCACTTCTTTTGTAACTTTGCCTGACTAGATATATCTTACTGATGTCAAGTTGCACTTAACTTTGCTAGGTGTATAAATATCTCATATTTAGTTTTCAAACTATCAATCTTGAAGCTTCTCGATTTATCAGATCTTGAGTTGTGATTTGATGATCTGGCCATTATGATGAAATGTCTGGCCTCTTGTTAGCATCAACATTTATTAGCTGAGATTTTAAACACTTGATTAATAATTACCTCACCCACCATTCATGATTGCTTCTGGGGTGTTAAGAAGTCTAAGCGTACGAATGGGGCCAATTCTCAGCCCTGGGCAGCTCTATCATTTGAGTCTTGCCCTGGCTGCTACAGCTTGCAGAGAGGCCAGGACTGTATCTTCACACCCCACAGATTTTTAAATAAATTTCATGTTTAGAAAAGAGTAGTCACAAAGCCCCTGTACTTAATTTCACAGATGAATGTAGGGTTATCCCCAAACCTAACTCAGAATCTATGAGCTTAGAATTGACTGAAAAATAGTTATAAATCTTGGATGCATATTAGAATCAGCTGGAAGTTTAAAAAGTGCCTATATCTGGGATCCACCCTGGCTCACTAATTAAATCAGAAAGTCTGAGGGTGGGACACAATATGGGTGTTAAATAAATTCTCGGTGTCTGTAATATGTAGCCAGCCAGCCAGGAAACCCATGGCTGCAAAGAAAGGTTGCTGATTCAATAAGTTCAACCACCTAATTTACTAGACGTCAGTAGACTGGAAGCAGCAGGTCAAAGAGGGAAAGAAGAATGGCAAGAAGTAGATGTCCCAGGTATATAAGGTGACAGTGACACACACACACACACACAAAATGGAGACAAATGATGGAAATCAGAGAAAATTTTAAAAATCTTTTTGTCTTGGGGCATTGCCTTGAGAATTACCCCCTTCTCTCTATTTCATGAGGGCATTGGTGGTTCAGTGGTAGAATTCTCGCCTTCTAGGAGGGTTACCGGGGTCTATCAATATATCTCATGCACAGCTACCACTCATCTGTCAGTGGAGAATTGCAGATTGCTATGATGCTGAACAGGTTTCAGCAGAGCTTCCAGACTAAGATGGACTAGGAAAAAGTGCCTGGTGATCTACTTCTGAAAATAAGTCAATGAAACTTTATGGATCACAGCAGTCTGCTGCAACCACTGATGGGGATGGTGCAACACAATGTAGCATTTTATTCCATTGTGCATGGGGCCACCATGCATCAGGGGTCAACTCAATGATAGCTAACAACATTTTCATCTATGTTCCATGGCATGTTTCAGCTTGTATTGATTGTGTCCACTTTCTGCTCATTTTTAGGTCATGAGCTCCTTGACGGAAGGGACCTGGTTTGACTCATCTTTATGCCTCCAATGCCTGGCATCATGTCTGGGATAAAGTACAGGGTGGTGAAATGTCTGTAGAGTGAGTGAAACAATGAGCAGGACTTTCCCACTCATGCATGTCCCTGAAGACATTACCATTTCAAAAAAGATAGTGAATGTGCTTTGCCAACTGAATAGAATTCTAAAATGTCAAGGATTTTAATGACCCTGAGTCATTTATTCAAATATATTTAGCACCTACTGTATGAGCTAGACACTAAGCAGCACAGCTTTAGGAGGGTAGAGAATTGAAGGAGGCTGTATGGCCTTGAACAGTGGGACTCAAATATGGGTATCAAATTGGCTCAGGATAAGCAAATGCTCAGATATGGGATGCTCAGCAATGGAAAAGCATAGGGCACGTTCCAGGATGGATAAGACTGGTGAGAGTTCAGCACGCACGTAATAAGGGATAAGGCTGAAATTCAGAAGAAGCAAAATGCTGTTCCATGGACTCTTTTTGGAGAAGGACCAATACCTATTAGAAAGATTTCCTTCCCAAATTATTCCACTACCTCCTCAACCTACCTCCTAATCTGTAATTTCAGTCCATATTGCCCTTAAGTAATTACCATACTTCAGTGTTATGGTTTGTATGGGTATATTTTACCGCTAATTTAATCTGAGTGGTATCTAACATATAGTGTCAACTGCTATTTGGAAATCAGCTGCAGGTAAATGCAGAGTGTGAGGATAAACAATAAATATTCTATTTTTCCCATTAAAATTATTTCTCCCTCTTCCTTCAAGGCAGTTATAGGGAACAATTTGTATCAGGATTTCTACATTATATTCATTTTATATAATTACACAAAAGTGATTTTGAAGAATGGCCAACCTATTTCACCTTAACCTTCAATCCAACAAGAGTATATAAGGACCAGCAAAATACTCTGGTTGCATAGTGCCTAAGGCATTTGACTGCTAACCAGCTCACAGGGCTAGTATTCTGTACTCTGGGGATACACCCTTTTGTTAAACCTTATTCTCCTAATTCTAGATCATGAAGCATTGTTAACAGCTGTACTTACCATCCAAACTTTTTCTTCCCTTCACTGTGACCACAATTCTCTGCACCCTAATTTTTCAAATATGAGCAAGGTGAGGTGAGAGGAACAGTTTTCCATTTCCAAATAAGCAGCAGCCCCTCCTCTGCTAGTACAATCCCCAGATCCCTCCACTCTCAGCTAGGCTCCTGACTGGTAAAGACTTTTACCCCTAAACTCTTCATCTCACTACCTGAATAATGGACTTCTTTTACAGATTTTCCCAGTCCCATCATGCCCTTAGAATGAGAGCCCTGGTTTTTAGCCATGGATGTAAGCTGGTCACTACTTCCAAAAGTTCCTCATCATTACAGGAAAATATCTGAGGTGCAGAGGGATCTAGGCCAGGAATTATTAGAATTGTAATTTCAATCCTCACTTCCAACCTGCTGAGTTTTTCCTGAACACAAGCTCTTTATGCGAAAGCTGTCTGAAGACAGGCAACCACTAAAGTATTTTACTGAAAAACTGCACCATGATTTCCTAGTCTCAAAATGCACAGATCACTGAAAATAGCCCTCTAATAGTTTTCTTTTCAGTGGCTCACTGCACTTCAACACAGAGTCTCTCCAGATTCCTGGAGTCCCCCTCCCCCATTTTATGAATGGAACCCTGCATGATGGAGAAGTTATGAAAGCCAGCCAGGGTTGCTATATGAAATGATAGCAGAGCAGGTCAGGGATCCTCAAGTCTTGGATGTCCCAGATGCTCCATGGAAGGACCTTGTATCACATGAGGTCACTTCTCTTGCCAGTTCATAGCAAATGGTGAATGTTATGTATTCAGGAAGTCAAGTTGCATGTCTAGCTTCACCAAACAGTGGTACCACAGTTGGTTTAAGGCACTCATGTCTTCAAAGAGTGTGCACGTTTTAAAGCAGAGGAAGTATACAAATAACTACGAGCACACCTCAGAGATATTGTAGATTCAGTACTAGACCACCACAATGAAGCAAATACCGCAATAAAGTGAGTCCCATTAATTTTTTGGTTTTTCAGTGAATACAAATTTATGTTTACACTGTAGTGTAGTCTATGAAGTGTGCAATATCATTACGAAAAAGTTTTAAATATTGTGAGTGCAGTGAACAAGTATTATAATAAGAGTGTGTTACCATTATAGTGAACTAGTGTAATAAAAAGTTTGTTAACATAAATAAGAAATATGAATTGTAGTGAACAAATGTTCAAACAAGTGTAATGATGAGACATGAGTGTGACAGAAGTAACCAAGGGTGTGGCCAAGCTAAAAGAAAAGACATAACAAGCCTGGTATAAAAAGACAAGATGGGGAAAATGCTTATTGTAGAGTATACAAGGACCAGCAAAATGCTCTGGTGGCATAGTGCCTAAGGCACTTGACTGCTAACCAGAAGGCTGGCGGTTCACACCCACCAGCCACTCCTCAGAAGGAAGGTTGGGCAATCTACTTCAGTAGTGATATTGCCTCGGAAACCCAAGGCCTCACTATGTGTCCGGATGACTCAATGGCAGTGAGTTTTTTGAAAACGGCAGTTCATTGCTCTGAGCAATACCAGAGCCATCGCACGAGTATGTGTCTGACTAGCCCAGTGGAGAGGCTGAGCCGTACGTCGTCCCTTGCTATCTCCAGACCAAGCCCAGGTCTGGTGGAGGAGACCATTTCCAGGCCGGCAGTCTTAAGAGCCATCTCACTCTAAACCCACACATTTGCCGTGTGGCACTTCATTGCTCGGAACACCCAATGTGCTGGTGAGCTTAAGGTAATGGCCTTCGGTGGCCAACGTGGGTAGTAGCTGGCACATTCCTTGAATCTCCCGTGCAGGGAATCAATCTGCAGCAGCGGCTTGTCCGGGGTAACCCTGCACCGGCCCCACTGCGGGGGTCTTTTCCATCCAGAGTGTCGCCAGGCAAGGCAGGACACCTGCCACCCTAGATTTTAAGGTCCTCACTTACAATCTAAGCCCATACACTCCCAGTCTGGCACTACTTCTAACTCCCCTTGTGGAGTCCAATAGAGCAAATACCGACATTGCCACAACTAAGTTGAAGAAGGTGTCACCACAGGCCTCAACACAAGAACTGCAGATCCACAAACTCATCCCTGATGCTGCCTGGTAAGTACTAACTCTGTTTATCTACTCTTGCTTCTATAAGTCCTTCGTGTATGGAGGCAGCCACCCTTGGTTTGTTGATATTCTTAAGTATTAATAAACCTGACATTGTGGAAAGACACAAATTTTGAGTAGAGTGATCATTCATCTCCTCCTGCTCAAAACAGTGATAACTACCAAAATGTAACATGAAGTGAGCATATGCTGTTGGAAAATAAATGGTTCCAATAGACTTGCTTAACACAGGATTGCCACAAATCTTCAATTTATAAAAAATGCTATAGCTATGAAGTGCAATAAAGCAAAAGTTCAATAAAATGAGGCATGCCTGTATCCACAGCGCAGAACTTGTTAAATAGCCCGTGAGAGGATCAGAGTGCTGTGTAGGAGCTTGAAGGAGAGCAAGAGCCCACATTCCCTCATACTGGGAGCACAAGGGCCCAAGGAAACTCAGAAGTCTCAGAGGCAGGGCTTAAGGATGGAGCAGACACTTTCTAAGAAAGAATAACAGTAGTGTTTAAGAAAAATTGATATTAAAAAAAAAAAAAAATCATAATCTCATGTCCCTTTGTGGCAGTCCCTTTTCCAGAGTAGTCCGTGTTAACCTGTGGGATTCAGAAATGTTTGGTCCTGTCTGGAAAGCTGTGGGGTACATGACCAGGAGCTTATTTGCCTGAGAGACCTCTGGAAAGGTGTCTAGCATGACACATTGGACCAGTATCAAGGCCAAAGTGACTAGAATGAGCAGATCAGGGCCTCTGTCCCTTGGGTTTGAATCCCAGCTCAGCCTTCCATAGATACTTGTGTAAGCAGCAATGGGCAATTTCATTAAAACCATGTGTCCATCTTTCTACAGAGAACACAGAAACCTTAGCACCATGAGGGCTCCCACAGAAGAAGGGCACTTCTAGATCTCCAGGAGCAGTGTACCTGGTGGAAGGCATTAGTGCTTGGTAGGGGACCCCTGTGTGGGGATCACCCAGCCTGGCAGATTGCACAGACTGAGGATAGCTTCCATGGAAGGGGCAACTTGTATGATGGGATTCTATTGTGAGGGCACAGGAGATCAAGGGGCCCATACATTCCTGGGATCAGGATCCTGCAATAACAGATGGAGGTGAGAGACAGCCACATATAGGTTGGTTCTATACAAAGTGACCACATTTTTAGCCCTATACAAGAGTAGCCTAAGGAAGCACAGCTTATACAGCTATTTTCATTTTTGCACATTCTGTATCAGTCCTCGTCCACTTGTTATGTGATTGTTGCACATAACAATCATAGTGTACTTTCTTGCATAATTGTTTTTCAAATTTGTCTCTCTATTATGAATTAGGATTAGAGATATATAGGATAGAGCTTTCCATGCAGATGAGACAATACAACTCTAGATGAGAGGTTCTCAAGTGGGAGGTGATTTTGGCCCTTGGGGGACATTTAGTAATATCTGGAGATATTTTTAATTGTCACAGCTGGGTAGGGTTATGGTACTGGTATCTAGGGGGTAGAGACCAGAGATGCAGCTAAATATCCTACAATATGTAGTGTAGCCCCAACAACAAGCTACCCGGCTCAAAATGTCAAAAGTGCTGCTATTGAAAAATCCCACTCTGAGCAGAGAAACCAGAAAGTATGTAATTATTTGTGTAATTTTAAGCAGCCCAATTTGACTTCAATGTAGGATACGTGTGGGGAACTCAGGAAGTAAATGAGGAAGGTAAGTTAGGGAAAAACCTAAAGAGCATAAATTGTATTCAATGGAGAGTTGCAGAAAAATTCCCAGCAACAGAGAGGGAGGATCCAAGGGCTGCCTCTTGAAGATTTTGGCTTGAGTGACAAATCAACGCCATTCACTAAAACAAGGCACACAGAAAACATTTAGGGAAAGACACACTCGGGTATGGACAGTGTTCTGGGAACCTAGCACGAGGTGGATTGCTCCAAAGGCAGGGCCACTGTGAGGTGGAGCCTCAGACAGGGCTCCCTCCTGTGAGCCAACTGGATCACAATGAGACTGAAGCTGCCCCAATGTGTGCTATCTGGGTGGGTCTTGAATGTGTAAAAAGGGAAAGAAAGGACACCCAGCAAGGATCCTTTAAACGCAGAAGGAGGATAAGAGTTGACATAGTGGCTGGGACAGGAGCTGGCAAAAAAAATGAAAGTCACAGAAACTAAGAGTGCAGTGAGACCTAAGGTCAAGTGTGAGGGCAGATGGAAAGCCGCAAGATGGCAAACAGGAGGAGGAGGAGGAGAGATGGGGAAAGACCACCTGTGCCTTTGCAGGTAGAGCCAGGATCGGAACTGGGGTCTGCTGGCCTCAGCACAGTGCCCTTCACACTGGCTGCACCACGCTTTCTCAGGACAGTGCGGAACCATGAACACCCCTCTTGTTTGGATGAGCAGGCTAGCTGGGATATTGCTGTCACAGACCCAGAATGACAATTCACAGTTACAGGAACAGACAGAGTCTGGTGTCACACAGAAGCTTTCTTCTTTATTCCAGCATGAGCTGCCAGACCCCTGGGGCTGCAGTGACTGCTCCTGCAGCAAAGTCTTTGCGTTAAACACATAAATACTGCTTACCTCCTGTGGTGAAATGCTCCAGTGGGGCCTGCTCGGAGGTGAGCTGAGCTGGGAAGGCACGTGCCCTAGCCTAGAAACCTGACCACATGAGATGCAGATGGCAAATAAGCATCAGAAGAGATGTTCAGCTTTTCTAGCCATTAGAGAAGTGCAATTGAAAACAAGAATGAAATGTTGTCTTTCCCTTAGCAGAATGAGAAAGATGAAAATGTTCCATAATACCCCATGGTGGCAGGGGGCGGTGTGGCGTACACATACAGACTATTGGTAGATGATAAGTGGTGCAAACAATTAAGATGAGTGCCTGCTATCTGAAAAGTTGGAGCTTCAAGTCTACCCAGAGTTACCCTGGAAGAAAGTCCTGGTGATCCATCTCTGGAAAATCAGCCATTGAAAACCCTACGGAGCACCATTGTACTCTGACACACATAGGGCTGACATGAGTCAGAGTCAACTCAACAGCAATGGATTATACACACACACACACACACACACACACACATATGAAATCTTCTTGGAGGGCCCCTCCTATCAAAAATGTAAATGCACTTATCCTTTGTTTAGCATTTCTACTTGTAGGAATTTGTTCTAGGGAATGTTCATTGCAACTTGTAACAGTAAAAATTCAGAGACAATCTAAATGTTCATCAGCAGGGCAAGGGTTAACTACACTGTGGCTTATCCACACTGTTGGATGTAGCTATTAGAAAGAGTGAGGCAGGTCTCTGTGTTGATACAGAAGAAGGTCCAGGACTTATTTTGAAGTGAAAAAAGCAAGTTGAACCTTGTCTTTGTGGATTATGTTATGCCAATTGATCTTAGTGTCCTCTAAGACTATGGACCTGAGCTCCCAGGCCCAGGAACTCATTCCCTCAAGGTGTTTGGTTATGGCTAAAAAGTTTGCATAACTTTGCCCCCTGTATGCACTACTATACTCATGGATATATTTCAGCACATATGTAGAAATATCCTATTAAACCTATATATATTCATGGGTGTAGATTCTACATTCTACTTTGGTTGAGTAGCAACTGGAGTCTTAAAAGCATATGGGCAGCCATCTGAGGTGCAATTATTGATCTCTCCCATCCTGAACAAAGAAGACAGAAGAAAATCAAAGATGCAAGGAAATAGTCCAAAGGACTAATGGACCATGTGATCCTGAGCCTTCAGGACCCGAGGCCAGAAGAACTAGATGGTGCCCCGTTATCACTGCTGACTTCTCTGAAAGGGGTCTCAATAGGAGGTCTTGGATAGAGTGGGAGAAAAATGTGGAATAAAACTTTAAATCATAAAAAAGACCAGACTTACTGGTCTGAAAGAGACTGGTGAAACCCCTGAGACTATGACCCTTAGACACCCTTCAAGCCTAGAACTGAACTCACCCCCATGGCTCAACTAACAGCCAAATGAGTCAGACCTAGAAGGTGAATAATAAGACCAAGGATATAAACATTCATTAGAACAATCAACCATCTGAGATCAAAATGGTTGCATTTGCATAAGGATGAAGCTATGAAGACAGCAAGGGATAGGAAGGAAAATGGTAACCAAAGGGAGGACGTGGGGAAAATACTGTTAAATTGTGGGTATTGCAATGAATGTCATAAAGCAAAATGTTTACAAATTGTTAAATGGAAAACTAAATTGCTCTGTAAACTTTCACCCATATCACAATTTAAAAAATAAAATAAAACAAATTGAAGTTGTGAGATGATGCATATAGTATGACTCGTGGTTTATATTTTAATAAATATCTGTATGCCCATAGAAATAGTTCCAGAAAGAAGCACACCAATCAGCTGATAGTGGTTACTCCTTTGAAAGCAGAATGGGGGGGGGGGTGGCACCTTTTACTTTATATGCTTATGGACTCTTTGCCATTTTACAATGGGGCTGTGTTACTTGTGGAATTTAATGCCTGGAATATGGCATTCAAACTTGGGCAGAAAAATCCCAGTTTGCTCACCTTCTCCCAAGACTGCTGGCTCAGGACTGGTAACCATGGCAACCTGAGACAAGGAGACTCCATGAGGGCATCTTGTAGGATTGTTCCCAAGGCACAGCTCTCTTTTGCATTATTGTCACTGAAGTATTAAAGTGAAGAAAGGTGACCTTTGGTGACTTAGAACTGCTCACAGGCACTTGGGCACAGGTGGTCTTGCTTCTCCCACCTGCTCTGGGGGTGTTCTCCTCAATTACCACTCACATCTGCTTGCCTGGTGAAGTAAGGGAGGCAGCCTGCAGGAGCTGCTGTTTTGATAGCAGAAGAACCTAGTGAGAAAATCAAGAGATTTTGGGCCCTGCTTGTTCCTATAGCAAACAGCACTGGGGTAGGAATTTGGAGCTCTGGTGGTGTAGTGGATAAAGCATTTGGCTGCTAACCAGAAGGTCAGCAACTCAAACCCACCAGCTGTTCAATGGAAGGAAGATGGGGCAATCTACTCTAAAGATTTACAGCCTCAGAAATCCAATGGGGGCCACTATAAGTCAGATTCAACTTGATAGGTTGACCATCAGTTTCATTGTTGGGGATCAAGTTTGACCTTGAGACTGGCAAAGCTAGGGCATTTCCACAATCTGAACGTTAAAGCTCATGTTCATTGATTCGGGTTCTACCCAGCACAGCTCTAGAACCATACTGGAAAATATGGCCAGTGAGTATTGGGTGTTTACTTGTGTATGGTCTGAAACCCCATCTCATTTAGCTGCATTTGTAAGAAAATGCTAGCCATTCCCCATTCCCTCCCTGTCACTTTTCCACCACCTCCTCACTGTTAGGGATTAACCTGTTCTTTAGCTAGCCCAGGGCAATTAAAGCCCTATACTGGCAGTGTTTTATCAAAGCAAATACAAGTGGTTCTGAAAGAACTGCCCGGGACCCCCTCCCAAGTGGTCTGGGCGCCACTAAGATTGGAAACCAATCCCATAGCCTTCCAGTCCTGGTCGTGTAGACCTCGTCCTCAATCCCCCAGACTCAGGTATAAATATTTCCAAAAGATGGGCAGGTTTTTGCATATATTCTTGGATCCATTCCAGCCCGGCTGCCCACTGGATCAGAAGCAGCTTCTAACAAGTTGAGTAAGCCTGTGTCTACCTTTTATCTATCACTTTGTAAACTCTTTCTCTCTACCTCGTTCTTGATTTTTTTTTTTTTTCCTTCTTATTCTTAATAAAACTCATGCTGGTAATGGGACCTCCTGACAGATTCCCGGGACAACTCAGGAAAGCTTCTCAGTCCTTGTTATTCAAAGTGTGATCTGTGGACCAGCAGCATCAGCATCACCTGAGAGCCTGTTTGAAATGCAGTATCTCAAGCCCAAATCTACTGAATCACAATCTATGTTTTAATGTGCAAAACACCGCATAACATGGATGAACTTGGAGGACATGCTGAGTGAAATAAGTCAATCACAGAAGGACAAATATAGTATTAGTTTTTTATTGTAAAAAGTCAAGGAAAGGTTTATATATGGAAGGAAACTTTCTTTGTTGGTTACCAGGGGTGGGAGGGTAAGGGAGGGAACACTGCAAAAAAAGAAAAGAAAAG
>NW_006921699.1:8113489-8142449 GCF_000298275.1 Orycteropus afer afer | reverse complement strand
TCTCTACCTCGTTCTTTTTTTTTTTTTTTTTTTTTGGTTTCTCCAAACTCATCCAAAGGGAAATTACAAACCCCCTGGGAAATTCCCGGGACAACTCAGGAAAGCTTCTCAGTCCTTGTTATTCAAAGTGTGATCTGTGGACCAGCAGCATCAGCATCACCTGAGAGCCTGTTTGAAATGCAGTATCTCAAGCCCAAATCTACTGAATCACAATCTATGTTTTAATGTGCAAAACACCGCATAACATGGATGAACTTGGAGGACATGCTGAGTGAAATAAGTCAATCACAGAAGGACAAATATAGTATTAGTTTTTTATTGTAAAAAGTCAAGGAAAGGTTTATATATGGAAGGAAACTTTCTTTGTTGGTTACCAGGGGTGGGAGGGTAAGGGAGGGAACACTGCAAAAAAAGAAAAGAAAAGAAAAGAAAAGCATTGACCCATGTGACTTTAGTTTTGTGTATACCACTGTACATAAATTATATTTCAGTAAAATGTATTTTTAAAAAAAAAAGATTTTTGAGAACTGAAAAAAAAAAAAGAATCTATATTTTAGCAAGATCTCCAGGACATTGAAGTTTGAGAAGCGTTGTTTTCAGTACTTTAGATCTATCAAATCATTTAATCCCTCAGCAACCTTCCTGAATAAGTCTCAGCTGAGTCTTATTATTATCATCCTGTTTTGCATAGGAATAAACTGAGGCACAGAGAGGTTAAGCAAATTCTCTTACACACAGCTGGTAATTCCAGTAGGTAAGATTCAAACCCAAGCAACATTCCTCTAGAGCCTGTATCATTAGCCACCATATGATGATGCTGACTATGAAGAGCATGGAGAACAGTTTCTTTAACTTTTGTCATTGTTGCTATTGTTAGGTGTCATTGAGTTGGCTCTGACTCATAGCGACCCTATGTACAGCAGACTGAAGCACTGCCTGATCCTGCACCAGCCTGACAATCCTTGCTATATCTGAGCCCATTGTTGTAGCCACTGAGTCAATCCATTTCATTGAGAGTCTTCCCCTTTTTTACTGACTCTATACTTTATCAAGAATGATATCCTTCTCCAGGGAATGGTCTCTTCTGACAACATGACCAAAGAAGGTGAAACGAAGTCTGGCCATTCTGGCTTCCAAGGTGCATTCTTCTGGCAGTCCATGGTATTTTCAGTATTCTTCGCCAGCACCACAACTCAAAAGCATCAACTCTTCTTTGGTCTTCCTTATTCATTATCCAGATTTCACATGCATATGAGGCAATTGAAAACACCAGGGCTTGGGCTAATTGCACCTTCAAAGAGACATCCTTGCTCTTCGGCAGTATAAAGAGGTCTTTTGCAGCAGATTTGCCCAGTGCAATACGTCATCTGATTTCTTGACTGCTGCTTCCATTGGTGTTGATTGTGGATCTATGTAATATGAAATCTTTGACAACTTCAATCTTTTCTCCATTTATTGTGATGCTGCTTATTGGCCCAGTTGTGAAGATTTTAGTTTTCTTTATGTTGATATGTAATCCATACTACAGACTGTAGTCTTCAATCTTCACCAGTAAGTACTTCAAGTCATCTTCACTTTCAACAACCAAGGTTGTGTCATCTGCATATGGCAGGTTGTTAATGACTCTTCCTCCAATCTTAACGCTGCATTTTTCTTCATATAGTCCAGTTTCTTGAATTGTTTGCTCAGCATAGAGATTGAATAAGTATAGTGAAAGGATACAACTCTGACTCACTCCTTTGCTGATTTTAAACCATGCAGTATCTCCTTGTTTTATTCAAACAACAGCTTTCTAGTCTACATATAGGCTCCTCATGAGCACAATTAAGTGTTTTGAAATTCCCATCCTTCTCAATGTTATCCATAATTTGTTATGATCCACACAGTTGAATGTCTTTGCATAGTTAATAAAACACAAGTAAATATCTTTCTGGTATTCTTTGCTTTCAGCCAAGATCCATCTGACATCAGCAATGATATCCCTCATTCCACGTTCTCTTCTGAATCCAGCTTGCATTTCTGGAAGTTCTCTGTCAATATATTGCTGCAACTATTTTTGAATTATCTTCAGCAAAATTTTACTTGCATGTGATATTAATGATATTGTTAAATAATTTCAACATTCTGTGGGATAACCTTTCTTTGGAATGGATACAAATATGGATCTCTTCCAGTCAGTTGGTCAAGTAGCTGTCTTCCAAATTTTTTGGCATAGATGAGTAAGTACCTCCAGTGCAGCATCTGTGTGTTGAAACATCTCAGTGGGTATCCCATCAGTTCCTGGAGGCTTGTTTTTCACCAATTCCTTCAATGCAGCTTTGACTTCTTCCTTCAATACCATAGGTTCTTGATCATATGCCACCTCCTGAAATGGATGAACATCAACCAATTCTTTTTGGTACAGTGATCCTCTGTATTCCTTCCATCTTCTTTAACTTTATATCTATCCAAATGGTAGAGGGCTTAGGGTGCTTGTGAGGAATAATGCCAACTTCACCAAGATTGGCCTAGTAAAAACCATGTCTTTCAAAATTACAGAAATGGAGAACAGATTAGTGCTTGCTAGGGTTAGGGAAAGGACCTCTGGTTGTGTAGTGGTTAAGGCATTTGGCTGCTAACCAAAAAGTTGGTGGTTCAAACCCATCAGTTGCCCTATGGAAGAAAGATGGGACAATCTGCTTCCATAAAGATTTACCATGTTGGAAACCCAATGGGAGTCACTATGAGTCAGAATTGACTCAATGGCAGTGAGTTTGGTTTTTATGTTTTTGTTTTTGTGGAGAGTTAGGGATATTGTGGGGTATTGGGTGGATAATTATAGTAATGGAACTGTCCTATATCAATGCCAATATCCTGGTTGTGATATTATACTATGATTTTGTAAGATGTTTCCATTGGGGGAAGCTGGGTAAAGGGTACAGGGGATTTCTCTGACTTATTTCTTAAAACTG
Source organism: Orycteropus afer afer (assembly GCF_000298275.1). Classification (NCBI taxonomy): domain Eukaryota; kingdom Metazoa; phylum Chordata; class Mammalia; order Tubulidentata; family Orycteropodidae; genus Orycteropus; species Orycteropus afer. Next base: position 8,139,498 of record NW_006921699.1, on the reverse strand, counting down.
CATATGAATCTCAAAATAAAAAGGTTTTAATTAAAAAAAAAGAAATGTTTTAACCACAGCTATGATTTCTAAGTTTAGAAACCTGTTAAATGAGCCAAAGTTAAATTTCATGCATATGGGCCAGAAGTGTGTTCCTGTTAAAGTATGCACCATTAAAGGCCTGGGGAATGAAGGAAAGCCTACAATATCAAGTGCAGCTATATACCCAACCCATTTGTGTTCTAACACTTAATTCTCTTCAGTTCTAGAATCCCACTTACAACACACACACACACACACACACACACATTCACATGTACCTCCACTTGAACAAACACAGCCTGTCTGTGAGTCATTTTAAAGGAAGTAATCTCATAAAACAGTATTGGTGGAGAATAACATAATATAAGGGGTCCAAGGTGGAGAGACCATATGGGCTAATTCCCGGCTTGCAACAGGAAGAAAAGAGCGTCCTTTTGGCCAGAGTCAATTTTTAAGAGCAAAGAGCCAAACCAGAATCCTGCTCTTTACAGAATGTCTTTGCAAAGGAATTATCTGATTGCTAGATAGGGCAGATGCAGTAGTGTCAATTAACACTCTGCACAAACACACAGCCAACGATTAAGCATGAACACCAAAGCTCTTGTGTATAAGTTTGTGTGTGTATATGCCATGTGGTATTGTGTATCACATACTTCTGACTAAAACTGATAATTGGCTCAGACCACCTGAATTAGACGTTTTTTAGAAGACTAACGATTCTGAAGTGAAGAGAGGGCTTCCCTAGAGGATAGTTCAGTCAGGTTAATGCATTCCTTTAGTTGGCTGTCGCCTATGGTAACCTGCTGTGACAAAGGGAGGCTGGTAGATGCTGCCAACACTACTGTTAGGGAATCCAGATGAGACACACATATCCTCCAGCTATTTGCACAGAGCACTGTGGGGCCTGTTGGGTTGAGGGGAACTCTGTAACACAAGGATTGAAAAAGCCCACTTGGGGACTCCTGCTTCCCAGTCACTTTGCACTCTGTGGTCTCTTACCATTGCCAAAAGCCAACACCTGGATCATCACAGACATCCCAACACACAGACCTGCATGGGAGGCCCCAGGAAGCTACCACATGGCTCTCATACAGGCGGCAGCTAAAAAGACAGGCCTTTGTGTGGGTGGTCATTCCCAGGGCACCCAGCAAGAGGCCCTGCTTGGTCACACGTGGGGACTGTGGTCTTCTGTGGAATGAAAGCTGGGAGGCCAGTATCAGTCGTTCTTCTCTTCACCCCTCCCCTTTCTGCTTATATGTCTTCCTTTTCTTCAGACCACAATAGAACATGCTATCTAGCTGCAGATTTGATTGATCCCATCTCTGTCACTGAAAACATCTAGTAGAGTGGTCAATATGTTCCCATAAAATCTGCCACACCCACCATCTAGTGCTTTTTCTTGTTTTTGTTTTTGTTTCTTTTTATTTGCAACCCTTACAATGGCACAGGACTGTTCCCATTTCCCTGTGCCTCCCATTTCCCTTTGTCCTTCTTTCCTGTCCCTCCCTGCTTTCTGAGATTTGCCTCTAGGCAAATGCTGCCCTTTGGTCTCATATAATTGATTGTTCTAAGAAGTGTGTATCTCTCCGGTGTTATTGTTCACCTAATAGGCTTATCTATTGTTTGGCTAAAAGTTGTTACATGGGAGTGAGTTCAGTGCCAGGCTTGAAGTGTGTCTAAGGACCATAGTCTCAAGGGTTTTGCTAGTCTCTATCAGACAAGTAATCCTGGTCTTTCTGAAGATTTTGAGTTTTAAATCATTTGGAGGGAAAAAAGAGGGGGCCAGGTTTGCTGGTCCAATAGAGCCTGGTGGAACCACTGAGACTATGGCCCCTAGCTGCCCTTCAGGTCTGAAATTGAACCCATATCTGTGGTTTCCAGCCAAACAAAAGACAGGCATATGAGTTGAACATTTACCTCAAGTAGATACTCTCCTTGGAGAGAACAATCATGGGAGAAAGAAGGGCTGCTTATGCACAGGGAGATAGCTCAAGGGGCAGTAGTCCATGGAGGGATGGACACAGGCAAGAGGTAACTATGGGGAAGAAGTGGGAGGGGAGCTGTTGCATTGTGGTAAACTGTGGTCAATGTCATGAGACAAAGTATATGTGAACTGCTGTATGGAAAGTGAATTTGCTCTGTAAATCTTCACCCAAATCACAATTAAAAAAAAAAAAAATTGAGTTTTGTTCCACATTTTTCTTCTATTCTATCTAGGACCTTCTACTGTGCTGCCAATAAGAGTGATAGGTAGTGATAGCTGGGCACCATTTAGTTCTTCTGATCTAAAGGTAGTGGAGGCTGAGGTTCATGCAGTCCATTAGTCCTTTGGACTAATTGCTTCCTTGCATCTTTGCTTTTCTTCACTCTTCTTTGCTCCAGATGGGATCACCATCTAGTCTTAAAAGCGGACTTAAACTCCACCCCAATGGCATGCAATCAGCCTTATATGAATACACGTCACCAGAACCATGCACTTTGTGTTACTACTGTCCAGAATCACTTGCCTTGACCCAGAACATGTCACTCGCCAATTTGTTTTGTATCCTTCCAACTTAAGACTTTCTGCCTTGTTTTCCTGCTTATTCTCTCATTGCAATCTATTTCAATGTAAACCCAGCAGGTAGGGATTGCAATCTAGTTTGTTCATCACTGTTTCCAGTGAGTGGAACCTCTTGCACAGAATATATTCAGGAAACATTGGTTGAAAGAATAAAAGTCTAAGATTGAATCTCTCAGAGCTGAAGTTTGTCCTCTTTCTCTTACTTATAGCTTTGTTCTTACACCATAACTTGTATTGGCCCATTGGTCCTTCTGAAGAAATTACTCTCTTTCTCCCATCCTAGATAAAGACACCACCTTCTGTCTTCATAATCCATGTTCTCCCTGTGTTTGCCCAAGTTCAGGGAGCAGGAACAGCCATGCTTGGGCCAGTGCTAAGTCCCCAGAGGCCAAAGTTGGTCTGAAAGCCATCCTTCTTCAAGGCCTGGTGAGAACCAAGGCCTTTGATAAAGTTGCTAAGCACCAGGAGGGGCCCTAATGCTGAGGGTGCTGGAGAGACCATGAGTGAGAAATTCAATGCTAGGAACTTCTGGAGAGAGCACCGAGGAGAGAAAAGAGCAAAGCTCATAGCTACACACTGAGAACTTAGCTCAAGACTGGGTAAAATAATGTCTCACCATTATTCTCTGAATGCACAAAGAACAAGCAAGCTGGCTATTGATGCTCTTTATCCCACAATCTATATTATGATGCCAGTTGTCCTGGTGCCATAAATATATGGAAATTTGTATTTTGCAAACATTTGACTTCCACAAGTCCTGCATTTCTCACCAGAGAACCCTGCTCCATCAGCATTCAGAGAACTATCTCTGATCAACTAGGGTCTCAGGTTAGTCTCTATGGTGCAAAAGTAAATAGAAGGTGAATTGGTGCATTTGAATGTTGACTCCAAACTTTAACTGGCCCTGTTCATCTACTATACAATATAGCTTTGTTAAGAACCAAATAGAGATATAAATAAATAACAAGGGCTGTCAATAGAAAAAAAGTGATGTCTCAGCCTTACCTTTGCAATACTCACACTCTGAAAAGAGCATCCAATATTGTGAGTTCAAATGCTAATTAAGGAGGAGTTACGCTGGCCCTTCCTGGTGGGGGGGCGGATATGGAAATATGCTTGAGGGGCAGTGCCTCAGCCTCAAAGTGTAGGGCCATGGCCTCTAGGGGTGGAACCATCACAACCTCCTGGGTTTCAAAGAGTCAGACCTCCACCAACTTGGTTCAGGAGTGTGGGGCTGCTCATTCATGTGGGCCAGTAGAATGGGGCCATGGCTGCTGTCCACAGGTGAGGGGGCATGGCTACCATGGCAAGAAGTAGAAGAATGGGGCCTGCCAGGCCAAGGGTGTGAGGTCACCACTCAGATGAACTAAGGGACTGGAGCCACCCAATAAAGGAGAACTGTACAGATGCTACCCGATGAAGATCTGTACTGGTGCCAAGTTGACAAGGAGTGGAATTGTGGTAGTTAAGGTTATATGTCAACTTGGCTGGGCCTGGTTTTGAGTGGCCAGGCAGCTGGATATAGTTATTCCCCATGGTGGGATTGGTAATCAGTTCCATGGTGGAATCTACTGGAGCAGCTGAGTAGCTGCCTTAGGGATGTGGTCTGCTTCTGGTATATAAGGAGAAGCATTGAGAAAGGTCTTCAGCTTTTGGCTTGCTTGAATCCTGCATGTAGCCAAGTTGTCATTCAGCAGCCTGCCATGTTTCCTGCTGATCTTAAGGTTGTCTCTAGACTTGAACTAGTGTCCTGTTGTGTTGTCTTGTAATCTTGGGACTGTACGTTTTTACTTGTCAACCTTGGACTTGTTATCCTCAGCAGCCAACAGCTGCCAGAGTGAGAGATGCCTCTAGCTTCAGTGGGCCGGGAACAAGAGGCAGAGCTGAAGCCCAAGGTCAAGGGGCTTTCACCCAGCCCTTAGAGCTGGCACTTTGTACTCAGACATCTAGCCTCCAAAACTATAAAAGAATAAACTCTTGTTTGTTAAAGGCATCCACCATGCTATTTTCTGTTAAAGCAATGCAAAGTAACTGAAATAGGCAAGGAAGCTGCTGATCTAGTAGAAGGAGAAGGATACTCCCCATAACTAGGGGAAAATGGGCACCTAGGAGTTCCATGGTTGGTAAGGTCCAATGTCCTCGGAATACAGTAGGAAGACTGAAGATCTATGAGAGAAGCATCTATGTGGGGAGGCAGGACCCAGGATGCCAGTGCTCTCTGCCTCACAACTATCCTACACCTAAGTCAGGCATAGAACTAGCAAAGCTACCCAACCTAGATCATGTGGAGTTGGACAGGGAGTACTTGAATGGTGTAGGTTGTAATCAGCACATCTTCCCTGGGTGTCCTGGCCAGTGCAGTCCTGAGGGCTTTTACAACCTGGGACAATGTGAGAGGACACATGGGTGCCAGAAACACCAGAAACAAGAACTGAGATAAAATCAAACAATACAAGGCCCTGGGCTTGATGTTGAGCTTATTTTGATTTGGAAAATATTAATGCAAATAGAGACGACTTCTTGAAATCAATAAATGTGGGGGTTGCAAATTTATAGCGACTATAAACATATTCCTTCACCTAGACCCACTAATGGCTCTGTGGAAGGAAGATGGGGCAATCTACTTTCATAATGATTTACAGCCTTAGAAACCCAATGGGGGTCGCTTTGAGTTGGATTGGACTTGATGGCAGTGTTTTTGGGTTTGTTTTGCTTTGTTGTTTTGGTTAGAGTCATTCTTATTCCCATACACTGCATACGGACCCAGCCCTGAGGATACGGAAGACATGAATCACATGAGTCAATGTGGCAAACAGGGTCAAGTGACAGTGAGGCCAAAACATGCATGTCAACAGGGAATCATGATGAACCGGAGAAACCAGTGTTGGTCCAGACCCTCCTAAATCCTTGTAGAAAATATTAATAAAATAAAACTCCAAAATCTGATCCGGGAGCAATAATAGAACACCCATGCCAAATTCACAGCCGTGGGGAGGATGTATGTAGCTCAGCAATCTGTGGACAGCAGTTCTCGGCTGAAATTCCTGAAAGCTTGTAGCACTCAGGCCAAAACATATTGGAAACCAAGTCCTGTGGAAAATGCAAACTTTATGAATTGCACATATGGCCACAAAATCAGCTCCATGGTTCTGAATGAAAAGATTTGCACAAGAAACTCATCCCTACACTGCAGACCACCAGGGCTGATGCAGAGCATATCAGGGATCCCAGAGAGGATAGGAAAGTCTCTCAGCCTCGTGGGACTTTCTTGGCAAACTCATCACAGAATGCAAGTGGCGAGCTAGCTGGATTAGTCATGATAGACAAAGAGCCACTTCCCTTTGCCTGAGTGGACATGCCTGGAGAAAGAACACCCAGGGGGAGACATGAATCCTTTTCTAGCTACTTACCCTCTTTGTTCTTTCCCTTTTCTCATCAGTGAAACAGGGATCATAATAGTACTTATCTCATGGGGTAGTTATGAGGATGAAATGAATTAGCATATGTAAAGCACTTAGAAAGTGCCTGGCCCATCAGGAGGGCTGAATAAGTTCTCACCTGGAAAAAGCACTCTTCAGCAAAGCCGAAATTTCAGAATCTTTCCTCTAAGTTGCATCACTTCCAGCCTTCCCTCTAAATTCTCATTTTTCCTTTTTTGTCTCCCAATAACCTATTCACAATCTGGAGAGCTTCCCACTCACTGTCACAGGATCTAAGGACAGGAAAAGCTCTCAGTCCCTTGGCTTCTCCTCTGCCCCAAGGCAGAGCTCTGTTCACACCAACTCAGACAGATGGATGTCGTTTCAATACAGGAAATATTTATTGAGCATCCACTCTGGGCCAAGTCCTGTGCTCAGTGCTACTAAGAGTATAGGCAGGAGTATGACATGCTGAGTTCCTGCAGTCCACATGGAAGAGCAGTGGTTGGAGAAGGGGAATAAGGCAGCTCACATGTGCCTGTCACACAGGGTGAGCATCCTGACAAAGGGGCAACTCCAGGGCCTGATGCATCAAAGGTCAAAGAGATTACAGCAGGAAAGGGATGCTGAAAGGCTTCATGAAGGAAGTGGTATTAAACCTGGGCTTTCAATGATGTTTGAGAATTGAAATATGGGAATAGATAAACAGAAGCACAGTGGAAGAAGGGCCAGCACATGTCAGGGAGCCATGAATTCTCCATGTTGACCAAAGCATAGAAGATGGATATACATGTTAGAAGGTGAGGCTGAAAAGTTAAGGCATGATGGACCTTGTGAGGGACTCAATGCCAGTCTGAATAGTTTGACTATATTCTTAAAGATTTCCAGGGAAGAAAACAGAAGATAAGCTATACTGACAGCTCCTTCCAAAGTGGTCATGGAAGCAGGAATGGAGGTAACCTCAACAGCACAGGCTTCCTCTCATCAGGGTTGATCTGGGTACCATGGCTTCTGAGTGTCTGACCTCCCAGAAGCAGAGACCACACTGATCCCATGATGAGATGGCATCATTCTCTGGGCAGACCAACCAGACGCTTGAGAGAAGATTAGTTAATTACCTAGTATTTCTTCTTTTGGCTGGTGGTTCAAACCCACCAGCCACTCCTCGGAAGGAAGGTTGGGCAATCCTACTTCCGTAGTGATACTGCCTCGGAAACTCAAGGAGGGGTCGCTATGAGTTGGGGCCGACTCAACGGCAAATAACAACAACAACATTTCTTCTTTTATGGAAGAGGTGGCAATTTGCCTTTTCTGTAGTAGACACTATTTTTCATATAGATTTGTCTTCTCTGCCTGAAAAATTTCTGCCAATGCATGGATTCCAGTTTGTCCTTATAGTTCCAGCTCGTCCTCTTGGTTTTGGCCAAATAATTTTACAGCAAGGAAGTGCAGCAATGGGATCATGCTCACAGAATTCATTAATATCACACACAAGTAAAATTTTGCTGAAGATAATTCAAAAATGGTTGCAGCAGTATATTGACAGGGAACTGCCAGAAATTCAAGCTGGATTCAGAAGAGGATATGGAAGGAGGGATATCATTCCTGATATTGTGGCTTAAATGGATTGTGGCTTAAAGCAAAGTATGCCTGAAAGATGTTTACCTATGCTTTATTAACTATGCAAAGGTGTTTGACCATGTGGATCATAACAAATTATGGATAACATTGCAAATAATAGGAATTCCAGAACACTTAATTGTGCTCATTAGGAACCTGTACATAGAACAAGGCAGTATTTAGAACAGAACAGGGAGATAGATCATGGTTTAAAATCAGGAAAGGTGTGCATCAGGGTTGTATCCTTTCACCATATTTCTTTAATCTATATGCTGCACAAATAATCCAAGAAGCTGAACTATGTAAAGAAGAATACAGCGTTAGGGCTAGAGGAAGACTCATAAACAACCTGTGATAGGCAGACGACACAACCTTGCTTTCTGAAAGTGAAGATGACTTGAAGCACTTACTGATGAAGATCAAAGACTACAGTCTGCTGAATGGATTACCCCTTAACATAAAGAAAATAAAAATCCTCACAACTGGACCAATAAGCAATATCATGATAAATATAGAAAAGATTGAACTTGTCAAGAATTTCATTTTACTCGGATCCACAATCAACATCCATGGAAGTAGCAGTCAACAAATGAGATGACATATTGCACTGGGCAAATCTGCTGCAAAAGGCCTCTTTAAAGTGTTAAAAAGCAATGATGTCATTTTGAAGACTAAGGTGCACCTGACCCAAGCCATGGTATTTTCAATCACCTCATATGCATGTGAAAACTAAGCAATGAATAAGGAAGACAAAAGAAGAATTGATGCTTTTGAATTGTGGCATTGGCACAGATACTGAAAATACTGTGAAATGTCAGAAGACAGAGAACAAAACTGTTTTGGAAGAAGTGTAGCTGGAATGCTCCTTGGAAGCAAGAATGGCCAAATTTCGTCTCACCTACTTTGGTCATGTTGTCAAAAGGTACTAGTCTCCGAGAAAGGGCATCATGCTTAGTAAAGTAAAACGTCAACAAAAAAGGGGAAGAACCTTAATGAGATGGATTGACAGTGGCTGCAACGATGGGTTCAAGCATAGCAAATGTTGTGAAGATGGCACAGAAGCAGGCAGTGCTTTTTCTGTTGTACACAGGGTGGCTATGAGTCAGAGCCATCTTGAAAGCACCTAACAACAACAAGCCCTTACTTCCTTCAGCTCCTTTATCTTCCCAGGAAGCTTGTGGGGAGCAGAGATCAGTCAGTCTTTTGGGGTGTCTTAGTTACCTAGTCTGTTGAAACAAAATACCACAAGTAGATGGATTTAAAAAGCAGAAGTTTGTTTTCTCACAGTTTAGGAGGCCAGAAGTCCCAATTCTGGTTGTGGCTCTAGGGAGAGGTCCTTCCTTGGCAATAGCCCTGTGCCTTGGTGTCTCTCTCGCTGTGTGTCTCTGTGTCTATTCTGCTCTTTTTATAATCAGAAGTTATTAAGTTTAGGATCCACCCTACTCTGTTATGATCTTATTACCATAATGAAAGAAAACCTCTATTTCTAAACAAGGACATATTTACAGGTACAGAGGTTAGGATTTCAACACATATTTTGGAGACACAATTTAATCCATAACCTGGGACAACTATCTTCCCTTCCTGTGATACATAAGATTGTGTGTCAGCTTGGCTGGGCCATGAATGATTCTCAGTGGTTTAGCAGTTATGTATGATATAGTCATTCTCGATGATTAGATCTGATATAATGTAATCATTTCCATGATGAGACCTGATATAATGTAATTATCTGCATGTTGACATCTCTATGAGCAGCCAATTAGTTGAAAGAGAGTTTTCCTTCGAAGTGTGTCTTGCTTCTAGTATATATGGAAAAGCTCTGGGAAAGTTCTCTGGCTTTTTGCTCAGGATCCTACATCTGGCTCATCATCATCTGGTTCACCAGTGACCTGCCATATTGCCTGTCAATCTTGGAATTGTTGTCTTCACAGCCTGTGAACCAACAGCCTGCCATTTTACCTGCTATTTATGGATTCCTCAGCCTCTAAAGCCTACAGCCTGCTGTATTGCCTGTCGATCTTGGGTTCATCAGCCCCTGCAGCTGTATGAGTCAGGTGAAGACCCCAGTTTGCATGAGCCATTTCCTTTAGATAAATTTCCCTCTCTCTGTCCCTGTCTATCTCTGCCTGTCTCTCTCTCTCTCTCTCTCTCTCTCTCTCTCTCTCTCTCTTTCCATACATATATATATAGAGAGAGAGAGAGAGAGAGAGAGAGGAGCTCTGGTGGCACAGTGCCTAAGGCATTTAACTGCTAACCAGAAGGTTGGTAGTTCAAACCCACCAGCCACTCCATGGAAGGAAAATGGGGCAATCTACTTCTATAAAGATTCACGACCTTGGAAACTCAATTGGGGTCACTGTGAGTCAGAAGAGACTCAGTGGCAGTGGGTTTTTTTGTTTGGTTGTTTTGTTTTAATGTATGTGTGCATAGGCTTTAGTGGTTTTTCTTCTCTAGAGAACCCTGCCTAAGATGCTCCTTCTGGCTCCTCAAAACTTACTCAACACACACAGTTCCCAACTCCTCTAGGAAGCCTATTCTGATGACTTCCACTCATACTGGCCCTCTCCCTCTCCTGGATTTTTAAAGCTTTCATTCTGTACATCATTCCTTTGACATTTAATAAAATATGGTTTTGTAATGTTGTTAATTTTATATTTTTCAATCTACCAGGAGAGATATGGTATGTGCTGAGTCTCCCTCCTAAAGGAAGTATAATTCCTTCTCTTATGCATCTTATAGTCTGATTCCTATTTGTACCTATCTCCATCCAATTCATTCTATTTGTTGAAAAATATGTATTGAATACCTACTATGTGCCAGGTACTGTCCTAGATTCTAGATACACAGTGCGGCCAAGGCAGATGAGAGCCCAGCCTTCATGACAATTACATTCTAGTTGGAAGACATGGTTAAGAAGTACGTGAACAAATAAATAGTAATATATAAGATAGTAAGAAATCTATTTAAAAAAAAAAAAAAAACAGCAACAGGGTAATGGATTATTGATTGATGTGTGAAGTGTGCTCCTTTAGATTGAGTGGTCAGGGAAGTCTTATGAATAGAAGGCCTGGATGGCTCAAAGGAGCTAACTTCTGTTACTTGAAGACCAAATTGTAAAGCTAATCTCTAACAACGTGTATATAAAAGAAAAATAGGAAGAGGACATAAAAGAAGGTAGTTACTACTTAAAAATAAACACACATATAAAAAACAGGAGAAAATAAGCAAAGCAATCACAGGCCTCCTTTCTGTAATTGGTTATGGGGCTATAATTGATATCTAAGGCTTCCTTCGTCCATTAATCATTTAATTCTTCCCCCACCCTCATTCAGAACATCAGCTGGCTGGAGTTCTTTACCTGGTTGTTGTCATTGTTGTTATTAGGTGCCGTTGAGTTGGCTCCAACTCATAGTGACCCATGTACAACAGAATGAAACACTGCCCGGTCATACACCACCCTCTCAATCCTTGTTATACCTAAGTCTATCATTGCAGTCACTGTTTCAATCCATCTCATTGAGGGCCTTCCCCTTTTTCACTGACCTTCCACTTTATGGCTGTACTTCATCCAGGACAGATTTGTTTGTTCTTCTGGCAGTCTATGGTACTTTCAGTATTCTTCACCAACACCACAACTCAAAAACATCTACTCTTCTTTGGTCTTCCTAATTCATTGTCCACCTTTCACATACATATGAAGTGGTTGAAAATACCATGGATTGGGTTAGGCTCACCTTAGTTAAAGAGGTCCTTTGCAGCAGATTTGCCCAGTGCAGTAAGACATCTGATTTCTTGACTGCTGCTTCCATGGGTGTTGATTGTGGATCTACATAATATGAAATCTTTGACAATTTCAATCTTTTCTCCATTTATAATTACACTTATTATTGGTCTAGTTTTGAGGAGATACATATTTTTTAAAAAAATTTAAGGTGTGATCCATATTGCAATCTTTAATCTTCATCAGTAAGTACTTCAACTCATCTTCACTTTCACCAAGGAAGGTTGTGTTGTCTGCATATCATAGGTTGTTAATGAATCTTCCTCCAATCCTGATGCTATGTTCTTCTTCATATAGTCCAGCTTCTTGTATTTATTTGCTCAGCATACAGATTGAATACATATTGTGAAAGGATATAACCCTGACACACATCCTTCCTGATTTTAAACCCTGCAGTATCCCCATTGTTCTGTTCAAAAGACAGCCTCCTGGTCTATGGATAGGTTCCTCATGAGCACAAGTTCCCTGCTCTGGAGTTCCCACTCTTTGCAATGTTATCCATAATTTGCTATGATCTACACAGTCGAATGCCTTTGCATAGTGAATAAAACACAAGTAAACATCTTCCTGGTAATCTTTGCTTTCAGCCAAGATGCCTCTGACATCAACAATGATATCCTTCATTCTAAGTCTTCTTTTGAATCCAGTTTGCATTTCTGGAAGTTCCGCATCAATATATTGCTGCAACCATTTTTGAGTTTTCTTCAGCAAAATTTTAGTTTTCTGTTATATTAATGATATTGTTTGATAATTTCCATGTTCTGTGGGATTGCCTTTCTTTGGAATGAGTACAAATATGACTCTCTTCCAGTCAGTTGGCCAAGTAGCTGTCTCCCAAACTTCTCAGCACAGCCAAGTGAGTGCCTCCAGTGCAGCATCCATTTGTTGAAACATCTCAATGGGCATTCTGTTGATTCCTGGAGCCTTGTTTTTCGCCGATTCTTTCAGTGCAGCTTCCACTTCTTCCTTCAATACCACTGGTTTTTGATCATGTGCCACCTCCTGAAATGTATGAACATTGACTAATTCTTTTTGGTACAGTGATTCTGGGTATTCCTTCCACCTCCTTTTGTTGTTTATTGCATCATTCACTATTTTGCCCATAGAATCTTTCAACATTGCAACTCGAGACTTGAATTTGTTCTTCAGTTCTTTCAGCTTGAGAAATGACAAGCATGTTCTTCTCTTTTTTGGTTTTCTAACTCCATGTCTTTGCACATTTCATTACAATAATTGACTTTGTCTTTTTGAGCTGTTCTTTGAAGTCTTCTGTCAGCTCTTTTATCTTGTCAATTCTTCAATTTGCTTTAGCTACTCTCTGCTCAAGGGCAAGTTTCAGAGTCTCCTCTGACATCTATTTTGGTCTTTTCTTCCTTTCCTGTCTTTTTAATGACCTTTTACTTTCTTCATATATGATGTTCTTGATGTCATCCCACAATTTGCCTGGTTTTCAGGCATTGGCATTCAATGTGTCAAATCTGTTCTTCAGATGGTCTCTAAATTCAGGTGGGATATATTTAGAGACCGTCAAGGTCATACTTTGGCTCTTGTGGACATGTTTTTATTATTTTCAGATTCAACTTTAACTTGCATATGAGTAATGGATGGTCTGTTCCACAGTCAGCTCCTGGCCTTTTGGCTGAAAATATTGAGCTTCTCCATCATCTCTTTCCACAGGTGTAGTCCATTCGATTCCTGTGTATTCCTTCTGGCAAGGTCCACATGTAAAGTCACCGTTTATGTTGTTGAAAAAAGAAGTTTACAATGAAAAAGTCATTGGTTTTACAAAATTATATCATACGATCTCTGGCACCATTTCAATCATGAGGCCATATTTTCCAGCTATGAGTGATTCTTCTTTGTTTCCAACTTTTTCATTCCAATCACCAGTAATAATCAATACATTTTGATTGCATGTTTGGTGAATTTCAGACTGCAGAAATTAGTAAAAATCTTCAATTTTCTCATCTTTGGCTTTAGTATTTGGTGCATAAATTTGAATAATAGTAGTATTAACTGCTTTTCCTTGTAGGAGTATGGACATAATCTTATCACTGACAGCATTATGTTTCAGGGATAGATCTTGAACCATTCTTTGGACAATGAATGCAATGCCATTCCTTGCCAATTTGTCATTCTTAGCAGAGTAGATCATACGATTGTCTGATTCAAAATGACCAAAAACACTCCATTTCAGCTCACTAATGCTTCTGATATCAGTCTTTATGTGTTCCATTGGATTTTTTTGCAATTTTCAATTTTCCTACATTCATGCTTTGTACATTGCACATTCCAATTAATAATGGATGTTTGCAGCCATTTCTTCCCATTTTGAGTTGTGCCCCATCTGCAAATGGAGGTCTCAAAAGCTTTACTCCATCTACATCATTACGGTCAACTTTACTTTGAGGAGGCAGCTCTTCCTCAGTCATATTTTGAGTGCCTTCTGACTTGAGGGTCTCATCTTCCAGCACTAAATCAGACAATGTTTCAGGGTTATTCATAAAGTATTCCGGTAATGTAACAGATATTGTTTCACTGCTAATTATAAAGTTTTCACTGGCCAATTCTAAGAGAAGTGGATGGCCCATTCCTTCTTCCTAGTATGTCTCAGTTTGGAAACTCCACTGAAACCTGTCCACCATGAATGACCCTACTAGTATTCAAAATACTGGTGGCATAGCCTCCAGCTTCACAGCAAAATTCAAGCCACCACAGTATGACAAATTGACAGATGAGCAGTGGTCTTTACTGGTAGAATGACCTAAACCTTACTTCCTAAAGGATATGACTCTTCAATCACCCTGCCTTTTTAAAATTTCTGTAGTTTAAAATTAACCTTTACTATCGAGCATGGAAGTACTAAAAGGCTCCCCAGGTAGTCCTTGGATTTCGGAAATAGTTCTCCAACCACCACTACATAGCACCAACCCATTCCCTGGTAACCAGAATCAATCACTCCACCCAGTAGAGTAATCTTTTTTTGTGCCTGTTAATTCAGTGACAGAAGAAGCCCTATATGGTCAGTTCTCATCTTTCAATTTAATAGAGATAGGGCCATTGTTGTGGGAGCTCTGCTGGCATAGTACCTAAGGCATTTGACTGCTAACCAGAAGCATGGTAGTTCAAACCCACCAGCCACTTCTCAGAAGGAATATTGGGCAATCTACTTTTGTAGAGATACTGCCTTGGAAACCCAAGGAAGGGTCACTATGAGTCAAATCAACTCGATGGCAGTGAGTTTGGTTTTTTGGTTTTAAGGGCCATTGTTGTAGCCCCTGGTTGAAGCATTCTCTGCTTAGGGATGAAGACCTGCAAACCAGTAGAGATCGAGGTTACCTGAAAAGAAAGCAAAAATTCTCTATGTGGATTATTGATCATAAAAATGATCAATAAGGAGTAATTCCCACTTATACCCCTTGATTTACAGGCCCATGTATTCATGCTATGGGGGTAAGAGCACCACATTATGGTCTCTGATTCAAAGCATATATCGTGTCCTGTAAGATAGCACCCTGTCCTTTTAGGGTGTTTTCTCCCAGCTGGTGTTGCATCTGAGTCTTGAGTAAGTCATTGAAACTTTCAATTAGCCCAGCCACTTCTAGTTGACAAGAAATGTGTAAGACTAGTTAATCCTAGGGGTGTGAGCCCATTACTACACTTCCCTTTGGTTACTCAGCTTCCATATGCATGCTTCTACACACATACAAACTTACATATAACAATTAAACAATGCTGTATTTCCACCTCATTGTGACCCTATAGGACTGAGCAGAACTGCCCCATGGGCTATAAATAGTTATGGAAGCAGACTGCCTCATCTTTCTCCTGCAAAACAGCTGGTAGGTTTGAACCACTGACCTTTTGGTTAACAGCTAAATGCTTTAACCACTGTGGCCACTGAGTTGAAATTGACTTGATGGCAATGGGTTTTTATATTTCCACCTAACTAGACATAATTATCCTTCTTCCAATTCTTCTCCCTATCTCAAAATGAGGTGACATGTAGTCCTAATAATCATTGTATCCATCACTGTAGATATACTAATTACTCCTCAAATCTATCACAAATCCAGCAGTGGCATTAGCCAAGTCAGCCTTTGTAAGGGGGGTCCTTGTACCCCTGCATAACTTCCATCCCTGTCACTTTGGTCCCTTTGTTCAGTGAGGAAAGAGGCTGACTGGCAGCCACAGAGCATATCGTTTTGTTCACCTAATAAAGAGACTTCTCTACAATGGATGCTCTTTGGTGTGAATCACATGTGGGACACAAATATCTTTAGTTTGCGTCCATTCTGAGAGAAGTCCATGTACATACCTCTTCCCCAGAATTTCTTGTCACTAATCTTTAAATCAAGTTTCTTCCAAGTCTTTGACCATCCAAACAAGTCATTAACAACTGTCAGTGCATTGAAGTAGATCAATACTGTTGGCCTCTCTTATTTCTGACTAACAGTCAACCAAATGAGCTGCTAGAAGTTCTGCTCACAGGGTCCAGTCAGGAGACAGAGATCACACAGTAATTCAAATAGGAAAAACTTAATATAAGGAATTGTTAACAGGGGGTTGGAGTAGTGGGTATGTGGCTAGTAAGAGTTTAGAAGAGAATTCTAAATAATACAGGAATAACAGGTAGCACATATTGGTGTCATCTACTACCACTACAGCTGAGATAGAAAGTCTAAGTGTTGTGCCCAGTCCTTAAATCCCCAAAAAACCACCAAGGAGCCGATTCCACTGCAAAAGCATGTTGTTGTTGTTGTTGTTTGCCATCGAGTCGGCCCCGACTCATAGCGACCCCTCCTTGGGTTTCCGAGGCAGTATCACTACGGAAGTAGGAATGCCCAACCTTCCTTCCGAGGAGTGGCTGGTGGGTTTGAACCGCCAGCCTTCTGGTGAGCAGTCAAGTGCCTTAGCCACTATGCTACCAGAGCTCCATAGGGGTTGTTTATTCAAGCTCGAGCTTGGACCCTCAACCATCACCGATGCAGTGGTTCAGGATTGAGAGCCTCGAACTCAGGAGTAATTGGGTCTTTTTAGGGGTCTCAACAGGAACAAGGAAGTTTCAATCAGAAAATTATAGGATTGGTTGACATTTTTCAAGTTGCTAGTTGTTCCTACTTGATTGGCTCTGTCTAGTGGGCCGAAGCCACCAACTGTGGTTTCTAACTATTTTAGGTAAGGTATGTCTGTGCTATCTACTGATTGGTTGTTGCTAAGGAGTGTGTTTGAGAGTATCGATGAGGTAGTTAGGTGTGAGGTAGTTAGGTGTGAGGTAGTTAGGACTCTTTGTGGTTTTTCCAGTAACTAAAGCACTAAAGCGTGAAGTACGTGCTGAGGCTTTTTGCATAAATGGCTACCTACTCAAAATGGTTACATACAGGGTGGTGGTTATATAGAAAAATAATTTCATGCTCTCACATAAGGAAAAGCCCTCCCTGATGGCTGGAATCACAATCTTCAAGAAGGCACAGTCATGCCTCATTGGATGGAGAGAAAGTCAGAGTTGCCTTGCCAATGAGACTTGCTGAAAATCTGTCCCGTAAGGTATCAGGAGAAAGTGGCCATAGAAAAGTGCTTCATCTTGGAACTTGTAAAGTCATCTAAAGAGGTACTGGGGGTAGCCATTCATAAGGAAGTGCCTTTCTAGTGACTTTTCACTAAGAAACTTCTGGAGATGATGTTGGAGAAATTATTGGCCACTGGGTGCTGCAGGAATTCAAGAAGCCATACTCTACATGAACCAGACACTGAGAAAGCTGTCCCCTGCAGGATCATGGTAAACAAGGCACACAGAAACCAGGAAGAGAAACACCTTCTTTCTCAAACACCTCTTCAACATCCTCTATTGACAAGGCTTAATTAATATCATGCCAGCTAGCAAAGGAGAAATATTTACAAAGCCCACCTCATTTATGACAAAGCAGGTAAATAAGGGTAAATTTGGAACTGAATGGCAATAAATTGCAAGCTGGGTACAGAGGAAGTGGTAGGAATGAGATCAGAGAGGAAAGCAGGGAGCAAACCTACATGCAGTGGTACATTATTCTATGTGTAAATTGAGCAAGAAATAGGTCTGAAGCAATCAGGAAAGATTGCCTGTGGGGGCAGTAAGTGAGCTTTTTCCCTCCCAATAAGATGAGGCTGTCTACTCAAGGGTAAGGACTGGGTGTCCTCAGTTCTGTTCAACTCTAAGCAGACCACTTTTCAGAGCAATTTCTGTGGGTCTGTCACTGAACTGAGCACTTTCTCTCATTTCCCTAGCACCTGGCTGAGCTAGACTAACAGAAGGTGCTTAATAACAATGAGCTGCTTTGAAAAAAGGAGTTTTTCAGCTCCATTCCATCAGTATTTAACTGCACTTTACTAGAGTAATCCTTCTCCAAGGCAGCACCTTCTGATGACCCAGCTGCCATCTCAGAACTAATTTGTATAACTGGAAGCCTCTTTCATCCTTGTGAAGGGAGCATCATTCTCAGTCACTTTCACCAAAGCTCTGACCTCTTGGATATTGGTGAAGTTCCTCCACCCTTATGACTAAGCGAGCTTGGAGTACCCTGGTAATGGAAAGTGGGGTTGTGGGTGGTCCTTGACATAGCTTGGTGCTGCTTCGCAATGTTAGTCTCTCTGATCTTTGCCCTTTGTGAGTCAGGCTTTTAGAAATGGAAATGGAGGGCAAACAGCCACTCCAAGGTCTCAGAGATTTCTTATTAAGGAAAAGATTGGTTGCATCCAGTCACTGCACTCTCAGTCTTGCAGTATCTCCAAGTCATGACCTTGATTTCATAAACATCTCAGTTCAGGGTTCACAAAATGAAACATGTCTTGGACAAGAAACATTCTAAGAGATTCATAGCCTTCTCCAAGTTTCCTGAAGACCTGGATAAACCACTCATAAATGCTGTCTCTTCTATTCTTCTGTCCTTGCCTCTCTGGCTTGCCTCTCACTTCTTCCACATAAGTCAAATCAATCATGTGCTGACACCTTGCCTAGATGGCCATTATTTTCCCTTGCTTGGCTTCAAAAAGGGCTGCTAGGATCCTGCCTCTATACCCGGGCAGGAGCTGAGTAAGGTCTGTGGCCCTGCTCCTCTAATAAGCATAGGAGTCACCTTGGGGTTTTCTTAAAATGTAGGTTCTGGTTCAGAAGGTGTGATATTTGGAGCTGTATGTCAACTTGGATGGGCCATAATTCTGTGTGGTTTAAGCAATTGTGATGTGGGTTATTCCCATAATAGGACTGGATATATATGTTTTGAGCAGCCAATCCATTGAAAGGGAGTTTCCCTAGGGGTGTGGCCTGCTTCCAATGTATTTATGGACATCTTGGGAAAAAGAGACATTCTTCTGTGGATCAGGATCTTGTTGTGCTGCCTACAACTGTCCGTGAGTGAACAATCCACCATTTGGCCTGGAGATCTTTGATTTGTCATTAGTTGGAGTCAATAGCCAGTATACTGTCTGCCAACCTTGAGCTTGTCAGCCCCCTGCAGCTGCGACAGTTGGGAAAAGCCTCCAGCTTGACATTTGATCCAAGAACTTGGGACTTGCCAGCTTCTATAAGTGTGTGAGCCATTTTTCTAAGATAAATTTCTCTTTCTCTATATGTATATATAAGCTTTACTGGTTTTGCTTCTTTAGAGAACCCAGCCTAACATATTTGGTACTGAAAGTGGGGTGTTTCTAGAGAGACAAAATCATAAGGATGGACTTCCTAAATTGGTTCTCAACAATTATGCTTTGGTTCTCCAATTTGATTAACTGTAAAAGCACTGGTGACCCTGCCTCCATTAGTAAAGAGGACCCTGCTAATCCATGGCATAAGGTGGCAACATTAATATGCAAATAACACCGCCAATAAATCAAGTATTTTTGACAAGTGAGGCTCTGGGTGATCACATATTTTATACTTTTCTGCAATTTTGTCAGCATGAGGAGTAAAAGGAAGCTGGCTGGTTGGTCCTATTGACGCCAGACAAAGTGGTTAAAGAGCAAGATGAGTTCAGGGATGCTGAGTCACAGCTTAAGCACCACATAAAAGTTTCCCATTGTGCTCTGAAAGAAAGCCTTATTTCTTCTAGTAACAGAGCTGATATTGCCAAAAAACAAACTCAGAGTCTTATTGTAAGGGTGGCTGAGTTACAATGCCACTTAAATTGCCAACCCAGAATGGTGTCTGAAGTTAAAGTGAGGGCATTTATTGGGAAAAAAATGGGGTCCTGAAACCTGGAATGAGGACATATGGGCAGATAGTCAGGAGGATCAGGATATGGAGCCTGTAAATTCTGTTGAATCCCTTCCATCTAAAGGGATTACTATAAAACCATTATCCCTTCCACTTCTATTTTATGGGATTAACCCAACTGTTCCTGTTGAGTCACTGCCTGAGGCAAAGGCCATGGAAGACATTGCTGAATGTTCTCAGGAACTTCCCCAACCACCCATTGTTGCTGCTAGACCTATAGCTAAAGTTAAGTACAAACAAGCCCCAAATGGTGAAATACAAAGTGTGACTGAGGAGGTGGTACACTACAGCTGAAAAGACCTACTTGATTTTGCTAACATATACAGACAGAAACCTGGAGAATATATATGGAAATGGCTACTGAGGGTATGGGATGATGATGCAAGGAATGTAACATTGGATCAGTCTGAGTTTATTGATTTAGGGCCACTAAGTATGGATTCTTCAGTCAATGTTTCAGCTTGAGAGGTGAGGAAAGGATCTAATTGTTTATTTGGTTGGCTTGCTGAAGCATGGATTAGGTGGTGGCCTACCTTAAGTCAAGGTGAGTATCAGACATGCCTTGGTATAATATAGAAAAACATATCCAAAGGCTTAGGGAAATTGTCCTGTTAGAATGGATTTATCAGATTAGACCCCTAGAGCCAGAAATGGAGAACCTAGAGGACACTCCTTTCACCAGTATGTGAGGAATAAATTTGTGATGGGAGTCCCGGCATCCTTGAAGACTACTGTGATTGCTATTTTATGTAAGCTGGATTTGACAGTGGGAACTGACCTAATTGAACTAAGACACTTAACTACAATGGGACTGGTTGGACCCTATGGTAGTAGGGACCAAGTGGCAGCAGTTAATCAACAAAGGCAAGGTGGGTATTGTTCCCATGATGGATGGCAGAGTCAGAACAGTAATCAGTATATTCTGACTTGTGTGAAATCATGGCATTGGCTACTTAGTCATGATGTTCCTAGTAGTGAAATACATGGCAAACCTACTAACTATTCACTTGATCCTAATAGACAGAGGAATTCTAGGTCACATGAACAGCAGCCTAGATTAAATCACCAGGATACAGAGTCACAGCCTCTCAACCAATTCCCAAACGTGACTCAGTTTACAGACCCACAACCCCTTGAATGAAAGGGAGCCTGTATCCCCTTGAGGAAGGACCCCATTACATTGCCAAAAATTTATAACGTGAATCTTTCTCCCGGCCTTCCTCAAAGGGATCTGAGGCCTTTTATGAGAGTGATTGTTCATTGGGGGAAAGGAAATAATCAGACTTTTTGGGGATTACTGGACACTGGTTCTGAACTGACATTAATTCCAGGAGACCTAAAGCATCATTGTGGCCCACCAGTCAGAGTAGGGGCATATGGAGGTCAAGTTATTGATGGAGTCTTAGCTAAGGTGTGTCTCACAGTGGGTCCAGTGGATCCCCGAACCCATCCTATAGTGATTTCTCCAGTTCCAGAATGCATAATTGGACTAGATATACTGAGCAATTAGCAGAATTCCCACATTGGGTCCCTGACATGTGGAGTAAGGGCTATTATGGTAGGAGAAGCCAAGTGGAAGCCATTAAAACTGCCTCTACCTAAAATAATAGTAAACCAAAAGCAATACCACATCCCTGAAGGGGTTGCAGAGATTACTACCACCATCAAGGACTTGAAGGATGCAGGGGTAGGGATGTCCACCACATCCCCATTTAATTCACCTATTTGGCCTGTGCAAAAAACAGATGGATCTTGGAGAATGACAGTAGATTATCGTAAACTTAATCAGGTGGTGACTCCAATTGCAGCTGCTGTTCCTGATGTGGTTTCATTGCTTAAGCAAATTAGTACATCTCCTGGTACTTGGTATGCAGCTATTGATCTGGCCAATGCCTTTTTCTCAATACCAATTTCAAAGGACCATCAAAAGCAGTTTGTCTTCAGCTGACAAGGCCAACAATATACTTTCACAGTGCTTCCTCAGAGGTATATCAACTACCAGCACTATGTCATAATTTAGTCCGTAGGGATTTTGATCGCCTTTCCCTTCCACAAGATATCACACTGATCCATTATATTGATGACATTGTGCTGATTGGACCTAGTAATGAAGAAGTATAGATAACTCCAGACTTATTGCTGAGATATATGCATGCTAGAGAGTGGGAAATTAACTCAACAAAAATTCAGACACCTTCCACCTCAGTGAAATTTCTAGGGGTCCAATGGTGTGGGGCATGTCAAGATATTCCTACTACAGTGAGAGACAAGTTATTGTATCTGGCTTCACCCATAACTAAAAAGGAGACACAACGTCTGGTGGGCCTCTTTGAATTTTGGAGGCAACATATCCCTTATTTGGGTGTGTAGCTTCAGCCTACTTATCAAGTGACTCAGAAAGCTGCTAGTTTTGAGTGGGTCCCAGAACAACAGAAGGCTCTGCAACAGGTTCAGGCTGCCATGCTGCTCTGCCACTTGGGCCATATGATCAAGCTGATCCAATGGTACATGAAGTGTCTATAGCAGATAGAGATGCTGTTTGGAGTCTTTGGCAGGTCTCTATTGGTAAATCACAATGAAGACCCTTGGCATTTTGGAGCAAAGCCCTGCCATCCTCTGCAGATAATTACTCTCCTTTTTGAGAAACAGCTTTTGGCTTGTTACTGGGCTTTAGTAGAGACTGAATGCCTAAACATGGGCCACCATGTCACCATGAAGCCTCAGCTGCCCATCATGAACTGGATGTTGTTTGACCCACAGAATCATAAAGTTGGATATGCACAGCAGCACTCCATCATTAAATGGAAGTGATACATCAGAGATTGGGCTCAAGCAGGACCTGAAGGCACAAGTAAATTGCATGAGGAAGTGGCCCAAATGCCTATGGTCTCTACTGAAGTCACATTATCTTCCCTCTCCCAGTCTGCACCTATGGCCTGATGGGGAGTTCCTTATGATCAGTTGACTGAGGAAGAGAAGACTTGTGCCTGGTTTACAGATGGTTCTGCACAATATGCAAGCACCACTCGAAAGTGGACAGCAGCGACATTCCAGTCCCTTTCTGGGACTTCCTTGAAGGACAGTGGTGAAAGGAAATCCTCCAATGGGCAGAACTTTGAGCCATGCATATAGCTGTTCACTTTGCATGGAACAAGAAATGGCCAGATTGCATACAGATTCATGGGCTGTGACTTGGCTGGATGGTCTGGGACTTGGAAGAGCATGATCGGAAAATTGGTGACAAGGATGTATGGGGAAGAGGTATGTGGATAGATCTCTCTGAATGGGCCAAAGGAGTAAAGATATTTGTGTCTCATGTGAATGCCCACCAAAAGGTGACCTCAGCAGAGGAGGACTTTAACAATCAGGTGGATAGGATGACACATTCAGTGGAAACCAGCCATCCTTTTCCCCAGTTACTCCTGTCATTGCTCAGTTGGCTCATGAACAAAGTGGCCATGGTGACAGGGATGGAGGTTATGCATGGGCTCAGCAACATGGACTTCCATTTACCAAGGCTGATTTGGCTACTGCTGCTGCTGAGTGACCAATCTGCCAGCAGCAGAGACTAACACTGAGTCCGTGATATGGAACCATTCCTCAGGGTGATCAGCCAGCAATCTGGTGGCAGGTTGATTACATTGGACCACTTCCATCATGGAAAGGACAGCATTTTGTTCTTACTGGAATAGATGCTTATTCTGGATATGGATTTGCCTACCATGCATGCAATGCTTCTGCCAAAGCTACCATCTGTGGACTTACAGAATGCCTTATCCACCATCATGGTATCCCACACAGCATTGCTTCAGATCAAGGGACTCACTTCACAGCAAATGAAGTACAGCAATGGGCTTATGCTCATGGAATTCACTGGTCTTACTATGTTCTCCATCATCCAGAAGCAGATGGCTTTATAGAATGATGAAATGGTTTACTGAAAACACAATTAGAGTGTCAGCTAGATAGCAATACCTTGAATGGTTGGGGCAATGTTCTTCAGGAGGTTGTATATGCTCTAAACCAGCATCCAAAATATGGTGCTGTTTCTCCAATAGCCAGGATTCATGGTCCAGGAACCAAGGAGTGGAAACGGGAGTGGTACCACTCACTATTACCCCTAGTGACCCACTCAAAAAAAATTTGCTTCCTAACCCTGCTCCCCTATGTTCTGCAGGTCTGGAGATCTTAGTCCCAAAAGGAGGAACACTCCCACCTGGAGACACAATACTGATTGCATTGAACTGGAAGTTAAGAATGCCACCTGGCCATTCTGGCTCCCTCGCCTCATGATCAACAGACAAAGAATGGCATTACTATCTGGTGTGATAGATCCTGATTACCAAGGGGAAATTGGATTGACATTACATAATGGAGGTAAAGAAGAATATGTCTGGAATACAGAAGACTCTTTAGGACATCTCTTATTACTACCATGCCGTGTGATTAAAGTCAATGGAAAGTTACAGCAACCCAATTCTGAAATGACTCCTAATGGCCCAGACCCTTCTGGAATGAAGGTTTGGATCACCCTACCAGGCAAAGAACCACAGCCAGCTGAGGTGCTTGCTGAGGGCAAGGGAAATACAGAATGAATGGTGGAAGAAGGTAGCTCTGAATATCAGCTACAGCCACGTGACCATTGCAGAAACTAGGACTGTGATTGTTATATTTCTTCACTGTATATGTGCATCAAATATTTGTGTTTCCTTCTGTTATAAAGTGTGAAATGTAAACAAGGTTAATGCATTTCAGTTGTACGCATTTTAGCAATCATATTAAGCACAATTATGACTTTATAATTGTCCTTATTTAAAGATTATATATGGTTAGGAAGATGTGTACAACTGCCAAGTTGACAAGGGGTGGACTGTGATAGTTTGAGCTGTGTGTCAACTTGGCTGGACCACAATTCTTAGCAATTGTGATGTGGGTTGTTCCCATAATGGGATCAGATGTATATGTTTTGAGCAGCCAGTCCATTGAAAGGGAGTTTCCCTAGGGAAAACTGCTTCTAATATATTTATAGACATTCTGGGAAAAAGAGACACTCTTCTGTAGATCGGGACCCTGTTGTGCTGCCTACAACACTCCATGAGTGAACAATCCACCATTTGGTCTGGAGATCTTGGATTCATCATTCTTTGGAGTCAACAGCCTGTATACTGCCTGCCAACCTTGAGCTTGTCAGCCCCCTGCAGCTGCATGAGTTGAGAAAAGCCTCCAGCTTGATGTTTGATCCAAGAAATTGGGACTTGCCAGCTTCTGTAAGTATGTGAGCCATTTTCCTAAGGGAAATTTCTCTTTCTCTATATGAATATATAAGCTTTACTGGTTTTGCTTCTCTAGAGAACCCAGCCTAACACAGAAGGTTTGGAGTGGCCCCTGAGAAATGCATTTATAACAAGCTTCCAGGTGATGTCAAAATTTCCAAACCATGGACCACACTTTGGACTTCAAGGTTCTGGAGTGTGAAACTTAGACAACAGAGTTGACAAGGGAGGCTCCAAATTCAGAGGATGTAGGCCTCACCAAAGCCTGTCAAGCTGGAACAACCTTCATATAGTTGTGGGTTCTTAAAACCAGGAGGTTTTGGATGGTGGGAGGTGTCTGTGCAGATGTGCATCAAATAGTCTGCAGAAGAATAGCACTCTTATTTCCTCCTACCACAATCACTGCTCTCTCAGCCCCTACCTCCTGACCCATCTACGCCCCCCCTCCCACTGATTTCTTCTCTGTCCCCTAAGGGAAGGAGCATCATCATTGGAGAGGGATACTTCTGGAGAAACCCCTGCCCACTCACTTCTCAAGAAATTATGAGGCAAATGGAACAATATGACTATAAGAAATATGAACATGAGTGTTTGGGGGGAATATGAGCAATCACAAGAAAAGGACAAAAGATGAGTGTGGCCTCTTACAATGACTAGCAGGGCAACCTGGTAGAGGTGAGGAACATATAACCAGTTACTATTAGGTTGATTCCAACTCATGGTGACCCCATGTGTGTCAGAGAACTGTGCTCCATAGGGTATTCAATGGCTGATTTTTTGAAAGTTGATGTCAGGCCTTTCTTCTAACCCCTAACCTTTCAGTTAGCAGCCAAGTGTGTTAACTGTTTGCACTATCCAGGAACTCCAGAGGTGGGAAAGTCTCCTTAAGTCTCCTTAATTTACTCTACCTTTGAATGAATCCCTGAGGAGCCATGATTTTCAGCTTCTTAGCCCACAGTCTGGCAGTTAACTTTAAGAATATACTTTTTGGGTACAACCATTGTGGAAAGCAGTATGGTGATTCCTTCAAAAGTTGGAAATACAAATACCATTTGACCCAGCCATCCCATTACTAGGTATATAC